>NC_061081.1:1618534-1696034 GCF_021917145.1 Hypomesus transpacificus | reverse complement strand
GAAAACAACAAAGCAAGAGTTGTTTGTCTCTGATGCAACCTGCTGCCAGCCAACAATAATCAATGCGACTGAAGAGCTTCCAAATTCCAAAAGGCATTACGTAAGCCATGCTCTGTTACTGCTCTCTGTAAACACACACACACACTGTCCTAAAGTACTCTGAAGTGGACCATTCCAGGGTAATCATCATTAGAACACAATCCACTAATCGGACCATAGGATCATCCGTTTGCATGCCTGCCTGCCAGCCTAGTGTTAACCCAGCATACAGTTGCATTCTTCTAATAACATGAGACAATAAAATATCAACATTTTTATTTTTTAAATGTTACATATCGCAACATAATACCTCATTCTAAAATATTTCTATGATGACATCATTGACAGAGATCCATCCCCTAATAGCCAATCACTGTGGACATAGTTGGTAAGCCCGTTGACATCAATAAAAGTTTGTCTTAGCATCTTTGTGAATATGTTTTAGGAGGAAACTCTTACAGGTAAGATCAAAATGCTTGTGAATACGGCCCCACATTGATATAAACCATCTCATCTAAGAGTTGTGTGAAGGCATTGTGAAGCCTTAGTTGGAGCTAGGCTAACCTGGGTGTGTTGCCCTGTCATTGTGAAACATGAAACCTGACCAAAATTCTTCCCCTCCACCTTCCGGGGCTCAAATTAAAACGTCACTGTGCCAGGGAGAACTGCGGAGAGACCCGCAGAGACACCCAGCGAGCTCGGAGCTGGGGGACCGTGTCTTAGGCCGGAGACACCCGCAGAGAAGGGAGGTAATGCTCTCTCTCTCTGCTCACATGCGTGGCCTGGGTGAGACACAGCAGGGGTGGAGAGAGATGCAGGGATACCATAATGACGCTGGAGATAGAAACACGACCTCGAAACTAAACACAGCCTGCAGCAAACGATACAGACAAACCTCTGGCCTCTACCCTGGCCTCTACCCTGGCCTCTACCCTGGCCTCTACCCTGGCCTCTACCCTGGCCTCTACCCTGGCCTCTACCCTGGCCTCTCTCATAAACACACAGCTTCCTGAGCAGACAGTCAGTCAGTATTAGTGTAACAATGCCTCAGGATAGAGGATGGGGGTGGATCCTGTGGTCATAATGTACTCTAATAACAGCTCCTCTACCCCAGTGAGGACCACAGCCTATGGGGGAAGGGGGATGAAAACTGTGGGAAAGACCAGACTGAACCCCCCCCTCTGGTCCAAAACCTCCATGCCGTCCCCTCTCCCTTACTCTCACCAACCCTCCTTCTCTCCGTCTCCCTCTCCCCTCTCCTAAACTTCCCCTCCTCCTCCCCCACCACCACCACCACCACCCCTACAGCTCAACCACAGACCTAGCTAGGAATACAGCAAATTAGCATACAGCTCAGCGCCAAGGGCACAGGCTCCCAAAATGTAGGCCAGCATTTTCATAAACCAGTATGGAGTCTGTGAGGCTCTCGTGCCGTGAGACTTCAGCTTCACACAAGATAACATTCCTCGGGAGCAGCTGGGTGGTCGACATAGATAACAGCGAGAGCGGAAGTATGAGTTCAAGATAGCGTTGTGTAGCCTAAACACCTGGGCTTCTGGGCCCTCAGCACACCTCTCTCTGAGAAAGAGAATACAGTACCAGAAAATGCGTCTAAACTTTTGACTGGTACTGTACATACACTGAGTAGAGACTACAATACCCAGTCTTGAGGACCAGGAGTTCCTGCTTCTGTCTCTCTGAAAGGATGGAACACGTTCACTGAGACGCCCTACTGGAACTCTGAGCTACTCTCTAAGAAACAGAACACAAGTTCACCGCCATTTTTTGCGCTTCTTCCAAATTCTTTCCAAATCAAGGTGAGTCTTTGTGCAGTGGGATCCACAGAGCATGGGAAGCAGTCATTAAACAGGTCCTTACAGGCCCCTGGCTGGCCTAGAAGGTGGATTGTAAGTTGCTTTAAGTTTTGGACTTGACACCCAACCCTTCCCTGGTACTGCCCCATGCCGTGTCTACTGGGAACCTAGCCCACCCACTCACACACATATCCTGTCCCCTGCTTAACCCCTGTCCACACACTGCCTGTTTCCCTATAAACAGAGACAGAGACAGGACGAGAATGGATAAGAGGATGGTAGAGAGAGGATGGGTATAGCTCAGTGGTAGATCAATTGACTATTGGCTGTAGATGAAGAGGTTTCAGTTTTTTTATTATTTTAAGGGGTTACTGATGACAGAACACAGCAGGCACTAGCAGAGGAGAAGGGGGAAACTAGGAGATGGAGAGGAAACAAGATCAATTCTCAAACAGTTCAAGTTAGGACATTCCTCATAAAAGACTGTTGGAGAATGGAAGTCTACAGGCTGTGTGCTGGCCATCATCCTCCACTATATGACTCACTCCCTGGACAGACACTACAGACATTATTCATGGTCTTTTGAGTCTGAGATTTCACTCGTTTTTGGGGCGGTTGGTTCTGACATTCACATTCAACTAGTGGCGTCGCTTGACCCTTTTTACTGGGGCGCGTGCAGTTTTACCGAAAACACAAACTGATGCGTGCTCGCAGGATTCCATGTCTGCACACTCTTCTGTGCTATAATAGCCAGTGTGGCTGGCAGGTGTAAAAACTGTAAAATATTACAAAGTATGCTGATATAATATAATACAAATTATTATATTTAAAAAATTGCCACTGCAGCGCGCACACTAAAGTCCACGTGTCGGCACGCAAGTCAGAATTGAAAGTAATAAGAAAACATCACAAAAATGAAGAAAGTATCTAAACAGTAGGTATCCAGATCATCTTATTTGGACTCAAACATAATAACAACATGAGTCCAATGTATTATATTATATGAAGCTCAAAAAACGTTATTTGCTCTCTAATTATTGTGAAAAAAAAATGGCCAAAGCTGATATGAAATGTATGTCCCTGAACTGTATAGTGGGTTAAGCAAGGGAAGTTTGTATAGTGCATTGTGTCGCACACTCTTGTGCGCAGCAAGCTTGGGGAAAAAACTAAACAAAGGGATTTGAGAACGGGGCCTGTGCCCCAGTAGAGCTTTATGTCTAACGCCCCTACATTCAACCCTAAAAAACTAAAACGGAACGGCACATGCAACATTAACTTCAGCCTTAAGCACGGTTAAGATTCCCCAATCTTTGCATGACATGGATCAGTGTGTTCAAGTCAGTCTAAGCTGTCTAGGTGATTTATAGATCTGCTCGTATATGTGCTTGCACGAGGCCCTGGCAAACACATGGACACAATCTGCAGAGAGAATACTTTCCAGCATCAAACCCAACTCTGCACGCACAGCTCAGACATGACAATAACACCTCTCGCAGATTAGACAGGACAAAACATAGACCTGGAGATAATATTCCAGAAATCAATAATGATAAACATTGTACTGGTCACATTCTTAAATATCTCTAACAAGTGCATAAGAGGCCAGGTTTTGGAGCCAGTGTTTGGATGGGAGTTAAGTAATGCTGCAGCTGTTAGGGCCTGAGGAAGGAGGGAGAAACAGCCACATTCCTGTGAGGAGGATAGGGTCCCTACTTCCTGTTAGTGGTTTCAAGGCAAGAAAGGCAGGAAGGACTATGGGACACATCCTTCAGGGCAGGGAGGATAAACAATGAGAGTATACAGTCATCCATTCAAGGGCTAGGAGTGCTCTATCTATAATCGACACCGTCTATACAGCACAATCTGTCTATAAACTAAACGAGGTTATGCTTGTAACGGACATAAATAGCTTACTGCACAAGCCTTGCTAGACGTTCAGGGCTGATTGAGTCTTTCACTGGCGTCCTTTTTTTTTTACTTCTTAAACACGGGGTGTCATCAAGTAGCTTAATTGCCTATATGTGGCCAATTCGTCTAAAGTTCAGACTGGTGAGGACAAGAGTTCAAAAGAACCAGAGGGGGGTTCATTTTAAGCAGCTTGATAAGTGTGAAGTGCCCAATGAGCTACCTATGGTTCAGGACGGGATTCAACAGGTTACTGCGTCTGAGAGGATGACTCCTCAACGTTTGTCAGAATGAGGCCAAAACTAAAGAAATACGAGTCTTGACACTAATTCTAAATTATCCGATGTACGCTAAAGTTGCCAGCGAGTTTACACATAGCCTAGTTGTGTAATGGTTTTAGCACTGAAAATACTCCACTGCTCACTGTTTCTTACCATTCAACAAATGGCCATTTTGACAGTTAGATAACGTTAACCTTTGTTTACCGGTACACACCAATAGGACAAGCACGTCACAAGTTGACTGATATTGCTTAGTCCAAAACTTCTAATCCTGACCTTGCTAGTTAGCTGGCAAACACCTACAAAAAATGCCAGTGACAGGGTATAACACGTTAAGTTGGTGTTCATAAAAACACATTTAACTGGATAGTCAGATATTTGCTTGTGTAAATTGCTAATGTTCTGCTAGCAAGACAGCCTGGTGGTAAACCCACCATGCCGTGGGAGAACCATTTACCATTGCTAGCTTAAAAACTCGGTGACGCGGCAAAGTGCCGAGTAGACGGGGCTCATGCTAAGAAGCTAACTAGCTAGACTCACTCTTCAGACATCACTTATTCCTCGACTTTCACTTACCCGACTGAACCAAATGCTGAGTTGTGTCTCCGATAGCACTGCAAAGTAAAACCTCTGTGAGCTTGGTTGAATATGAAACGGCTCTTCTTCACTTTTCAGCGGACAAAGTAGCCTCCGCGGCCAGCCAGTTAAAAAATACATGATGACCAAGTCAACCCACTTCGACACTGGCTTTGTTGCGACTGGGCCAGTTCAATGGCTATATTCCCTAAACTGAAGAGATCGTATGCCCAATTCGACCATGAAAAAATATTTTTAGCAATCCCCAGTAAGATCTCTTTGCGATCCCAATGTTGTGCTATTCCATTTCTGGTAGACTAGGCACAGAACTGAGCTGTCACTTGGTCTTCTCTAAAACAAATCGCTCGCGCTCCCAGGGCTGCGACCATCACGCCACGCACCACAGTTTGTCAGACAATTTGTCAGTTGCTTCTTTATATTATTATTACTATGGATATTTAGCTATCTGAAGGAACAATGTCTGTGTATAATAACGGTGAAGCATCCGATTTTCTTTACGGCGTCCCTCGCCGTCGCCATCTTTACTGATTCTATTTATCCTCAATCTGATTCGCTATCCCAAAGAGCCCCCCTCTCACAGTATGCGCGTGATGTTGACGTCTGACGTTTTCTCCTGGAGAAAGATGCTGCTCTCTGGTGGAGAAATGTAAAAACTAGATTTTTATAAAATACAGAAACCGATTTTGTATGTAAATCTAGAAGTACGTTTTTTTTTTTTTTAAGGCTCAGCTAATCTGTGTTCTTCATCTAATGTTGAATGCAAATTGTTCTTTACTTTGAAATATTGTTGTTATTGTTTAATTGCATAAAACATGTTTTAACCTTCTCTAGAGAATAGTTATCTGTTATCCTATTTTTGGAAAATATGAAGTATTAAATGTCTGTGGAAATATGGGTGTTTCACTGTCCTATACTGTACTATAGCTAGCCTACTTGCTGTCCTGTCTACATTAGCTTTTGCACTTAGATATGCATTATCGTAACAAACCATTTGTGTGTAGCCTATTGTGTCACTTTTGCCTGTTATGTATAACTGGTTATAAATATATGTATATACCTATTTATAACATAGGTTATTAACAAGGGCTAGTGACGCACTTGTTCCGGGAGTATAACGGTACTTAAATTTGTTGCACTTGTTGGTTAGTTGTAATTGATTTAACGACTTGTGAATTGTATTATTGTTGCTTGCTTTCCTTCAGGTAAACTCTAGCACTTTCGAGGATCATGTTGTTAAATTAATGGTTGAATTGCTGTAGCCAAAATATTTGCATACTCTTTGTAGTTCATTAAACACGCAGTTAACAACTCTACACACCTCAAGGAACAAGGAATCATTTGTCGTAAAATTCCAGTGATGTACGTGAGAGAGCCGACTGCTTTGGCGGGACGATTAGTCAAGAGCTCTTCTAGACTAGTCTATCTACGTTTTGACAACTAGATAGTGCCGTTGTGTAAGTGGAATATACAATGGAAATCCCCGCAATCCCCGTCCAAAAAAATCTAACTTGAACAATAGGACATATGCACCTACACAACCAGGAAACAGATCCCACCAGGGATGGATGTCTGACATAGAGAAAAACGTGTTCGATCATGTTATGTAAGTTAGGGTTAAGTAAAGTAAAGTTGGCCTACTTCCTGGAGTGGAGTTAAAGTACAGGATCACAGAGCAGTGTTGTAGCTTCTGTTCAATATTTAGATTTTTGGTAACAATTAAGTTGATGAATTAACTGGAAGTGTTAGTTCTTTCACCATAATGGAAACAATGCTATAATTTTCTTAGGAAAGGTCCCAGGATGTGATGCCTGAACTATTTGTCTGACTATGGTCTCCCTCTTTAGATACCAAAGTATCTTGTGTCACTGAGACAGAAAGTGAAAAAGAAACCAGACACTCAGCCAAGAGATGAACTCTAGTTTTGCAACAGATGTATGGTGAAATAGGCCTTCCTGTCAATGTGTTTTTTCTCAGAAAAACATTTCTCAGTGTTTTTGATTGGCTGGTAGGTGGCATTTTACTAACTCTTGACAGCTCTCAACACGGCAGAAAACTTATTTCCGTATGCCTGCCCCTCGTCCATACATTTGATAAAGCAGGACAAGTTATCCCTTACTTCTGAGAATGATAAATACAAGGTGTTGCGTGAGAGCATGTCAACTGGTTGAAACGGCAAATGCGTGAGACATGAGAGCCCAGTATATATACTCCATAATGGCTCAACCATTAGAACTTCTGGGAATAGCTTTAATGTCTGAGCAGGCTGCAGTGGACTTCCCCTACTTAACCCTAGGTTATAGCTTTCTCTACGTCTACCCTCAGATTGACTGTACACGGGAACATTTGAGATTTCTCACACACATCTGTTGACATGTTCCTCTCAACTGTATTTTCTTAGTCAATATGGTAGTTAGAAATGAAGAGACGGTCTGAGATGTTACGTTTTGGAAACAATTTATTATCAATTACATATCAAAAATGCCCCCCCACCCCACCCCACCCCCCCCAGAAAAAACGTCATCACATTGAGAAAAGGAGCCAACCCAATTTCTGATGTTTACAAAGATGAAAGGGATGTTTATTTATTCTGTATTCATTTAATCAAAGTAAAAAAACAATGTTGCATTACAATGATCATAACAAACAGTTACACTTGGAGACAGTTAGCAGCTCACAGTACATTTGAGTTATGATATTGTCATGTATGTCCTTTGAAGAATGGAAACATGATTGCTACGTGCTTTGTCATGGGTACTGCACACATTTCTTTACACAAGCCTTTTCAGTGTATGTAAGGCATTCTGAAACCTACCACATCCATTCGACCACCAAGTGATAGGCATTGATGGACCAGTGACTCCCCGCAGGCTACTTATAAAGTCTTCAGTATTTCCTCGGTCACCAGTCAAACATAAACACAACACTGGCCGTCCAACACAATCAGACTCTTTCCTGGGCCAACACTGTTGTCCTCAGCTCCTCCTCAGAGAGCTCCGAACCTAGGAGGAGCTGTGACATCACTTCCTGAAAGGTCACATTCTGCTGTGTTTGCAAAGTATAATTCCACAGGCGGGTAAGAGGGGTCCTAGAGCTGAGCCATGGCCTTGTGGGCCCGGATACGGGCAATGTCTTTTAGGGGGAGGCTCGGACACGGCATATGTCAGTAAATTACAGGACGCAAGACCTGCTTGTTCAGTTTCCTGTGCTTTGGTCCCATGTAACTCTAACAACCCCCCCCCCTCCCATCCCATGTTCACACACACCCACTCCTATTTCCTATGAAGTTCTTCCACAACCAATGAATCACGAGCTCTGTTGTGGAGTGCCACAACACGCCTTCTCACAGAACACAGTGAGGTGTTCTCTCGCCTCCTCGTCAGTGGAACTCTCAGAGCAGCTCGTTCTCAGGACCTTTCTCAGGTTCTCCATTGGTTCCCCACCCACTGCACACACACCACAACAAAGAAAACATATTTCTTAACTTCCCTTAGGTTCTCCTCATTTAGGTCTGTCTCTACACTGGCTTCCTGTTTGACTCAATAACAAGGGTGTTTTACATATCTCTGGTATTGTTTACATATCTCTGGTATTGTTTTGTCACATCCAGTAATGTTCATGAACATTTATAGACTTTTAATCTAGTCATGTTAACACACAAACTTGTTTGCATCTGAGTGTATTGTACACAGCAACCAGAAAACTAAAATGTGATTCTTCTAGCCTGTAGTGCTTTGATGTGCAAAATGTTAATGTGCAAAATGTTGCTAGAAACTCGGGACAGCTTATGTATAACATTGCTGAACTTATTATGTAATCAAATACATTTCAAACTTTTATGTACTGTAACTGTGTTACAGGGTTGACATTACATACTGTCCACAACATTAAGATGTCCTGATATTTTTAAAACATCTGATATGTAAAACAATTCAATAAATAAAGTGATATTGTCCCCTCTGTTCAGTCACATGTGCGTTTGTGTTGTGTGTGCAACTCACTTGCTGCAACAGATGTGCCCTCCTCAGCAGTTCCCAATATATTTTTGGTGTCCCTTCTTAAACCTAAACACACACACACATAACACAGAGACAAATGTTTCAATAAACAAGATACATACTATTTGGAATGGAATTGTATTGGGCTTCCAACAGGTTTTTGAAAGATTACTTTCATCAACTGTACATGCTTTCACATTGATATAACTTAATTGTAAAAACTGTTCAGTCATTTGTTACCTCAAGCTGCCTTAAGCAAACTGCAACTTTTTTATTCTATTTTCACATCTCTTTTTTCTTTCAACCTCAGACACAGCCTAAAGGGTTAATATGTCACAATGGTGACAAATACCGCATGATTAAATCAACAAATGTGCCCACTCATTTACCGGATAAACAATTCCCCTGACACCAGTAATAGATCAGTCAGGGTGTTTCCATAATGCATATGTGTTTTGAAAATTATGTCAAGTCATGTTCTCCCATGTCACCAAGTCACATGGCATGTGAAGTCCCCTCAAATGTCCTGTGTCAAGCTAATCATCACGGCACCAATGAAAATGAAATACTTCTCCTACTGTAACTAATGCTGTGGAAAGCCCTTACTACAAACTCATTGCCAAAATGAAGTTGTCTAATAGGTCTGAATTCCATTTTGGTTTCCCTCCGTAAAAGGTGTCATTAAGTACCTTTGAAAGAGCTGTTTTTATGACAACCTGTAAAACCCCTCATCATACAAACTTGATTATTCAAACTCCTTAAAGGGTGTATTCTGACACAGTACAGATTACAGGATACAAAGACTACACAGGCTAACTGGTCTGTGTGGTCATGTGTGGTCATGTGCACAAGCTTGTTGTCGAACCTTCAGGGAACAAGCCCCAAGAGAATATGGTATTTTACAAGAAACCCATGGGTTGTTCTATGGTCACAGGGCAGGGACCTCACTAACCACACTAGGCTAGGAACAAGTCACAACAACACATTAAACACAGTAGTCAAATCAACCTAGTTTCTTTCAATAGGTTTACTATCTAATTGAAAGATTTATAATCTACTGTGTGTAGTTAAATCATAAAATGTTTTAGTAGCTACGGGAAGGAAGGAGTTCTGGTGTACAGCTTTACCTTTCTGTCTACTGCAGTACAGGAAGATTGTGATAATGACTCCAGCTATAACCAAACAAGGAACCACTATAATGTGAAGGTTGGAGTCTCTAGGAGGGTCCTGTATTTCATCTGTGAAAAATGGAGAAACAATCATTTAAGCACAGCTGTAAGATACTCTGTAATTCGTTTGTTGGTAGTTTTTTATATTTACAGTGTGTGTCCGTCTCTCTGCTAATAGTACTCAATGTCAATATAATATAAAAGTGTACCCTTGTGCTACAAATAACGTTTTTTCAAATGGTAAAATCCTGTTCTTTAGGAAAGTACATGGAGCAAAAAAACGGTATCAAAGTTGGAAAGTATCAAGCAGGAACGACATGACAGAAAACTTCCTCCCTCTAGAAGCTATCTTCTACAGCAGGTCTGATGATAAGTGTTCTATACACAGTCTGTTGTTCATTAATGGTCTACAACAAACAGTATTTCCATGGAAAAGCTATTCTCAGTAACGTACTAAATACTCCCACTTAATTTAATGCCTTTGAACACAGATAAACCCACACTGTCTCACACATACAGGACATTTGATAATGTTTACAAATGTTTTGTTCTGTGTTCCACTCCACTAAGGCACGACTGGGCTGTGCTAGGCTGGGCTGGGCTGGGCTGGGCTAGGCTGGGCTGGGCTGGGCTGTGCTAGGTCGGGCTGGGCTGGGCTAGGCTAGGCTAGTAGCCTGCAATTGGAAAGCAATTTAGCCTAAAGCCATTCCATACCTGGTATATTAAATCTGGCAGAGCGGGTGTTCTGCATACTCTTCTCCTCAAACACACAGGTGTAGTTATTCATGTCAGAGGATTGGACCTTCAACTTGCTAGTGACCTGGAACAGCTGTTCCAGTGTTCTGACTGAGGTCACATTGGATGGAAGCTCCCGGGCGGTTCCGTCCCTCCAGGTGACAGAGGCCAGAGGGTAGCCCACCGACTGGCATCCAAGCTCCAGCTCCCCACCCATCGTTGACCTCTCCAAGGTTTTGATGATCGCCTTATAAGACGCTATACAGAGACAGGAGAGTAGTCTGTGAGATCTCGTTCGCTCCATCCAGCTGGCAGAATACAACCGAATAAATCAAATTTGCAGTATTTTAGACACTAATCTTACCAAACAAAATATTGCAAACTCCCCAGTAGCTCAGACAGTTTCACTTTTAGGTTATTCCAAGAATTACAGGAAATAATTCTGGTGGTTTACTGGTAGCAAATGTGTTGTAAGTTTCGTGTTTTTAAATTGGAATCCACTCATAGGCCAATGTGAAATTTCTAATTCCACTTGAGAAATGGTTTTGAAGAAATATTTAAATCCTATTAACAATCATAATAAAAGATACTCCATCATGGGTCTGGGAGTGGCCTATATAACCCAGGAATATTTTCATAACCTCTGGGATTTTTTTTGTTTACCTGAGAGTGACTCACCTTTGACAGATAGTTCCGTCTGTTTATAATCTGCTCCCCCCTTCACCAACAGGCACTGGTACGTCCCAGAGTCGTTGATGCCTAGATGGGTGATCTCCAGCCTCGCTTGCCCCCTCGCCAGGTCCTCCGTCAGCAGCCTCGTCCGCCCACTAAACGACGGATCCTGGGTCTCCAGGTCCTCCTTTCCATGTTCCAGACGATACACTTCGAGGTTTTTACCGGGGCTGACCCGTTGCCAGACCACTGTCAAGTCACCAGTCCCAGGCTGGAACATGCAGCCCATTGTGACACTACCCTGGTACTGGGCCTGATATGACCCTTGCTCCACCTCTACTGTGAACAATGCTGGGAGGGCAAGCAGAAAGAGATGGGGGTGAAACACTGTCTGCATACCAGATATACAGCTGTGTCTAAGTTGTTCTATGCGCAACCTTTACGCAGAGGGTATATCAGTCCAAGGTGATAGGCCGAAATCTTACCTGAGACAGTCTGCCATAGAAGTGACATTAAAATAAATGGAAATAGCCTGTCCATCGAAAATCCTGTAGGATGAAAAATGTATGAAATGTTGAAACTCTTTTCGTTAGTTGTTATTTACCAGAAAGCATCCTGCATGTCATCGTCACCCGTACAAATCATTCAAGTAGTGTGGTGTCAGTGTCGATTAGGTCAGGTATTTCTTTGATTTTTAAGGCAACCTTTGACCCCTACTGAGTCAGAGATGTACTAAGCTACTAAAACAAGGATGTGGAGCCGTCAACAGGCACTTCCCTGGTGTGTGCTTCCAACGTGCACTGCACTACACAGTGACACACACAAGACTCCATGAAATAAAAAAGAAAACATTCGACTAAACCACTGTCCTGGCCGTTAACCTGTTTTCCTGCCTACTTCTCATTTCCTAACATCATATGAAATATTTTGAGAACTATAGCCATTAGGCAAAACCTGTCTACATTGCCAACCCTTTTATGCGAACGACCACAAACTTCTATTAAGTTAACAACGAATCAACACACGTCTTAATCACCAGCTGCATCACATGCATCACCACTGCACTGTTGACACACAGTCAGCAGTCAGCACAGAGCGACTCCGCTTTATACCGAACCAGCATGAGTCAGCATTCCAGTGAAAATAGGATCTGTTTCCTATTTCCTACATTAAGTTATGGTTATGGTGAAGTGCCCGGGCCTCATGGTGCAGCCGGTGAGTAAGATGTCGGTTAGCTGATTCGGTGATTCACAGATTACATTTAGTCATTTAGAAGTTGCTCTTAGCCATAGCAACTCACATAAAGTACAGGGACATTCCACCAAAGCAAGTAGGGTGAAGTGCCTTGCCCAAGGACACAACGTAATTTCGCATGGCCGGGAATCGAACAGGCAACCTTTTGATTAATAGCCCGACTCCCTAACCGCTCAGCCATCTGACCTCCAGTAACACATGCACAAACTAGTGCATGGATCGTGTCCGTGATGCCCGAGCCCATGATGTAGCTAGAGGGGGTGCAACTTAACAGAAGTAGTCCTGTATAAATCGCTGTAGCTTGACTATGCGGAGTGCTTACGCTGTCCTTGGTGCTCAACATTAGAAAAAAAAAACGAATATTTAAATAAAGAAGGTTGTTTTACTCTTAGACTAATTAATTTTATTGTAGGCGTATTTGTTCATTTGGGGGCTAAAAACAGGGACCTCCCGTGGTAGGCTACTGTTTTATTATCTACTCCACTAAATAAATCATCTTTAAAATGACATAGGCTATCTTGCAAGTTCGTCAAACTTTAGCCTACAGTTACTCAGCCCTGCATGGGACCTCTTCATGGGCAGTGACCTGCCTGTTAAAAGCTGCGCCTTTTATATCGCCTCAAATAGGCCTAGAGGTATACTTTTTTTCTTTTCTTTTGTCGCGTCCTAACAACTTCACCCGCTCTGAGTTATGCTGGGGACACACCACAGGATAATCGGGCCGATTTCGGCCCTTCCGACAACCTAGGTAACATATGTCCCGATTATCTTGATGGTTCCGCAGATTTTATCAGATGTTCCCTTGCAGGGCCGTAACTACCATTGAGGACACCGAGGTCGTGTCCTCGGTATTTTTTTTCGTATTTCTGTTTTTGTTGTTGCTTAAGACTCAATAAGAGAAAATGGCCATATTTAAATAATGTAATTTAAAAAAATTCCGGGGGAGCATGCCCCCAAACCCGTCTAGAAGTTCTGACTCATGACCTCAGTATTTTTTGGGCCCTGCGTACGGCCCTGTTCCCTTGGTGTGAGGTGTGTTAAGAGTGACCACACACTGTAGGAGCAAAACGGCAAAATCTAGGATTTTTTGTCCTCCTGTTTGTGGTCTCTCACAGTTATAAAATTTTATAAGATTTTTAAAATATTTTAGTGTGTCCCCAGCATTACACCTGCCAGATTTCAACTTCATTCAGTACCCGGTTCATGCCGGTGTCCGTGCGTCGTGAACCGGGCCCTGAATAAAGTTGAAATCTGACAGACATGACATATCCTGGCATTGTACAGAAACGTTTAACTTGCACAGGAGGTGTAGACTAGCTAATTGATCAATCATTTCCACCGGATTGATTCCAATTTATATGATTGTCTATTGTATTGTGCACTAATTTGTAATTTGTCTTCAATTAACTGGAAATTAATTGAACACTCGTGTGTGCTAGCACAGACGCACACACACAGTCGGATATCAATGTGATGCAAGCTGCTTACAGATGTGCAAATGTTGACACATTACCTTGAACGAGATGAGTAGGCCTAGCTTTTTAAATAAAAGCTGGAAATTGAAGATTGGTGACGCAAATAACTTCAGCCTTGTTTAAGATGCAACACCAAACGTTCTGCAAAACAATATGCATAGCATAATGTAGTGTGGTCACAGAGACGAATCTAAGGATATTTTAACAAAAACCTCAGCAAAAGAAATTCAATTCTCGTTAAAATCAATCTTAGTCAATCTTAATTGCACAAGCGACTGCAACAGTACTAATAAAAACACAATGAAATGTCCGACGCAGCTCGAGCATAATAACGGTTCATATCTTACCTTGTCAATAGACCCTCGGAAAAATGTGATTCTCGTCAGCGCATCAAACTTTTATCAGTTATTGCTCCGCCTCGAGCACAACCTCCCTTGAGAATTAAACTTGCTCTGGAGACACTGAGACGTCGGCAGTGGTTAACAGCTTTTAGTTTTTAAACAATTTAAGCAATACAGTCTATGTATATACGCTGCACGGTGCGCGGGTCAGTCTTCTGTTACTGTCACCTTAATTGTCCCTTTCATACACGCGGCGTTGATTCTCGTGTTATGGACGGGAACAAGGAAGTTGACTTACAGTAAATAAAAGGAGTCTTCCACATTGACCAAGTTACTGTTTCCTGGAAAATATCGAGGACGGCGAGACGAATTTAGGAAAGTTTGCTTATTCATTGGGATCTCCAAACGTTTGATTCTATATGATTAATTAGATTTATCTTCCGCCTGACTGGGCTGAAAATGAAGAAAAACATTAGGTCACTAAAAAAATACTCAGGACTCGATAGTTTCAACGACTGTTTGACGCTCATCTCTCACCACTGAGACAATAAAGTCTGGTCTTAAACATATTGTTATTCTATGGCGTTCTAGACAGTATAAGGTCACGTGGTCCAGTTGTCCTGTTTGATTTATGTTTTTATTTATTCTGATTTATTGTGGCGTGTCCTATTTGATTGGTTGACAATTTTGTACAGCACTTTGGTCAGCATTGGTTGTTTTTAAATGTGCTATAAATAAAATGTAGGCCTACTTGACTTGACTAGATTTTTACAATGACTGGAAATTCTCTTTATGACTTCTGTTTATAACTATGTTTTTGGGATTCGTTTTATGGTTACCTGAAGTTGCTGCCAAAACAAATATGGACTGTTAAATTGTTATTGTTAAGCCCTCGTGTTTAAACTTTGTTCTGACAGAAAGCGCACGAAGAACAATGTATCGATGGACTCGTTTTTAAAATATTCTTTCTCTATAGCATTTAGTCTTGTGCCCTGTAGCTTTTCTTGTCATGTTTATGAGAGCACTGTGAGACGAAGCCCCATTGTGTTTGTATGGGGAAGGTAGATTAGCTACTTCAATTACGGGAATCAGTTGTTAAGAAGGAGTGGTCATCAGCTATTTACCAGCAGTTCGAGAAATCAAAGCCAATGATGATGGCTTGGCTTGAGCTATCCGATACTGTTATACTATAGGCTATAGCCTATTATGCTGATGCGAGAAAGGAAAGGAAATGCTTCGAGATAAGGTGAATTCGGGTAATCTGGTTCTTTTTGCACATTTTTTGCATGCATTTTCTCATCGGAGCGCCCCGATTAACAAATGTCACCCTTTCTGTGACACCACACCAATCACGTTTTGTGATTTCAGTCACATAACATCCATGCAGACTCGGCTCCAAAGAGGAATTAAATGGGTGGGCATTGTTTTTCACACACTGGTGGGTTATTGCTGGGTTATTTTTTCTACCCAAACGCTGGGTTGAACCAGTTGGGTCATTTACGCTTACAAAGCATGTATGAGTCAAAATAAGAGCAAACCTACATATTCTTCAGGAAAGTGTAGCCATCTTGATATTTAATTGATATACAACTCAGACAGAATTATGACACACTTATTTATCCTTTAACAAAATTATATTTTGAGGGGGTACAGCATTCCATTTGGGTGGGCATTGCCCGTCAATGCCCCCCCCCCCCCCCCCTTGGATCCAAGCTAAACGTAGAAAGTTCTGTGGACTAGACATTGTCATAGCAGGGAAGAAAACGCCCTGGAGTTTAGGTGCCCCCACATCCCAGATTACCCGATTTCACCGTAAAACCAGGCAAGACTCCAATGCAGGGAGATTATTGGATGAGAATATTTTTTTAACAGTTTTTGTGACCTCAGCTGAAACTCTACATAGTTTAAAATGACCATTGGCAACTGTCACTCAGCAGGTTGGATGTAGCTAGTGCATCCCATGAAACAGTTAACCTGTGGTTGAACTCGTCTTGAAAAAAAACTGGACACAGTTCTGAGTCGCATATTTCTAATCGGAATAGTTAAATACGCGGAGTGTACAAGGTATTTACCGTTATATAAAAAAGGAAACCGTTTTTGTAACTTCTTTACAAAAACATTAGTATTTAACGTTTAAGCCTATGTAGCCTGGGTCTATCTTCCGTGTAGTACTGAGACTGAACACTAAGGGGAGTCATTCTATAAATGTATTGATAGGCTGGTTCAAACGGAATCCAAAGCTAGACTTAACACGGTTAAACAAAATACACTATTGTAAACGGTCTTTGGTTAAGGCCGTGTTTACCTGTTTCGTGGTAATAAATGGTCATTTTTTCATTACTCAATGATTTTTTAGCAACTCCAACGCGCCGGTTTTCCCGTTGGCAGAATGGGACCAATGAGAAGACACGCTTAGGTTGTATTTGGCGGAGCCCACCGTCAAGCGCTGTCAGTTTGGAAAGTGCAGTGACCATGCCCTTGGAACTTCAATGAAAACACATAACTACTTTTTAGCAATATTAAGTATACACCTGCAAAATTCAAGGGGTATGTAGTGGAAACACGTTGTAAACTATAAAGTATCTATACAGAATCTAACTGTGGATGTTGATTATAGCTTGTTACCACTGTCCTTTCATAGTACGGCAGGTTGCTACAAATAGCTAGCTATTGTACTTTGCTACTGTACTATCTTAACTCGTAACTGGAAGTTCGCTGAAAGTATCAAGCTGTCAAGTGGCGTAGCGAGCTACCCATTTACTAGAATAATATTAAAGTTGTCCAACCATACGCGCCGGCGGCAGGACTAGGTTGATTGGCTGGCTATGAAAACAAACCAAAATAGTAGCTTGCTAGCGAACGCTAGCTAGCTAAATTAAAATGAAGCCTCCTCATTATGTGTATAGTAAGCCATATGCGTAACAACAAAATGATCTCTCTTTCTCTGTCTTTCTTCCAACCGTCAGCTGAGATAACACCATCATGGGGTTCCTGCTGTCTAAATCCATGGACCAGAACTTTCAGAAGCAACAGGAGTTCATGCTGCACAATGCCAGACTTCAGGTGAGCCAGGTTTGACTCATTCATGTCTGTATGCAACTGATAAAACGGAACTACCACCAGGCTGTGGGCCCCTACACACCCAACACTGGGCACAAGCTGGCGGCCAAAGTTCAAGTAGTTAACACATAAATAAAACAAATGTTTGTTTGTGGGGGGGGGGGGGGAGTTATGCATTAACTTAAACATAAACGTTACATGTGTATAAGTCACAAGTCGTTATGTATTTTTCTGGCAAAAAATAGAGTAAGGGAAATCTGGTGTTAAAATGTTATATAAATAGTTTTCTTTATTGATGTTCCTGTAGAATGTAGAAGCCTGATCAGCTTCCATTCACCTCTCGGTGTGAAAAAGAAAATCCACTTTTTTCTTCAATGTATCTATACCAGGGGAGAAAAAGCATTTCTTTTATACATTCCCTTCTTTTTTTGTGGCCAATTTGAGTTTGATTCATTCTTAACCCGCGAGGGAATCATCACCTGCGATATGCAGCTCTCCCTAGCCTGCTGATGTAGTTACCAGAGAGCAGAGCGAGATGGCCACGGGCATGCCACACTTATTAACCACTCCAGAACATATGGGTTTGCCTTCATACCCCTAGAACTCCACTGTAACTGTACCAAATGATGAACAACGACCAGGCTCCCTGGCTTCTGTAGTGAGAGCGGCAGTGACTGAGTTGGAGGTATGTCTTCCTGGATAAGGTCACTGCGATGAGTCACAGGCAGGTTTGTGCACTGGGGCATTTATCTGAGTTATGTTTAATATCGGGGGTGGATTCAGTTAATCTGAATCGTATTGATTCGGATGTCTTTCCATTGATCTCACTTCACACGGAGGTCTGCTTGGATGTACGTCGAGTTCAAATGTGGACACAGCCTTAATTGCAGTCTCATTTCGTGTTGATAAGGATCGTCTTGATCTACGTGTGAAGAATGGGCTCCTTCCACATGATCAATGACGACTTTGTGTACGACCAAGGCTGTATGAGGACAGATCGATGCTGCCGTCCAGCGCGGCTGCCCGTCTCCCGGGCCGTGTCGAACGGCCTCTCGTCGCGTGCGTGTGTGTGTGTGCGAGGTGAAGCGACCCCGGCCGTGTGACACGTGCGCCTCGTCTCCGCGCGTCCTGCATTAAGATGTCAAGGCCGTCGCACGACTCGGCGGACGCTCCTTTCATGCCGTGTCAATCACGGCTAATGACGCGCTCGTCGCCGTCCATTGTGGTCGGGATGTCGACGGGCTCCGCGGCCGCGTCGGAGACGGCCGCGTCTTGGGTGAATGTGTCTCCGGGTAATTGGAGGTTCAGACATTTTCGACGGGTTCAATTAGAAAAACGTGGGAGTGGACGGCAACTTGATGATAGGGTTGAGGAGGTTCTGGTGTGACGCTAACATGACAGACCCTCTGGGCTTGTCTTCCTTTATGACCTTGACTGACTTTCACCTCATTGACGAAAAGGCTGTATTAGTATCGTGTAATGTGGTTACAGGTATCACAACAGTCATGCCAGAGGGATTTGACACGTTTTGTTACAGGAGTTGGATGGGTTAGGAGCAAAGCAGAAAAGGGGGCAGAGGTTATTGGCGTGCTGACTGCACAGGCTGTCTGTTTGCTCGCCTGTCCGCCTGCCTGCTTTCCTGGCCACCTTGCTGTCTGTCTGTCTACCCGTCTGACTGTCGGCTGGGCAGCCTGCCGTGTCACTGTCAGTTTTCCGTCTGGTTTGCCAGCCTGTGACCTGGCCAACTCCTCTTCTGGTCGACCTTTAGGAAATGTCAGTGAACATCCCTCCGTGTATGCTGCTTCCACCTCGACACCTCGCTACGACTCTCCAGCTCTCTCTCCACTCTACCTGCCCTCCATCCATACCTCCCTTCCCCCACCTGCTCCCCCCCGTCCTCCCCCCATCGCCCTCACGTCCCTCAGTCCTCATTCATGTCACCGCGACACGATTACAAAGCAAACTTGCACTCCCAAGTATTGCTTGGTGAAACTTGACTTTGGATGGTGCTGGGGTCGAAAAGAGAAAGGGCGAGATTAGGGAAGGGGGAGGGAGTGAAATGGAGAGAGAAAGAAGAAAAAAAGAGAGATATAAATGTCTTTCTCAGTCTGCCCCCTGCATCTAGTGTTTTCATCGCCTCACACACACAAACACTAGTATAAAAGTGCCAACATACTGGAGATTGTAGCGTTGACCTCCCCAGTTCTTCTGAATGGAAAGTCAGATATAAACATCTAACTTGCCTTTCTCTTAACGTGTCACCTCATGAAAAGACAAGACGCTCTCTCCGGATGTTCTGGCTCTTTAGAAAACACATTACCCCTTATCTAAACTGCACATCATCCTTCACTCCCTACTTCCTTCCTTCCGGAAATGTCTGCCTCCTAGAGGGGGCGGGGCCATCTCTTGGGTTGGGGTGGCACTAGGGGTGATAGAGTAGGGAGGGGTATCAGTGGCTCAGCTCTGCGTCACACAGTCAGCTCCTGGTTAAAATACTGCTGATGAGAACTGCTGCCTGTCTGATGGTTATCAGAAGAAAAGATTATATCCCCCCCCTCTTCTCGTGACCTTGTTTGGACTATATGTGACGTATACTGTGTGTAGACATCTACCAATGAGCTCTCACCTACACACGCGCCCCATCCTCACCCCCACATCCTAACTTCCTGCCTCTCGGCCAATACGGAGGCCAGGGAGGCTTTGGAAACCTGCCTGTGGCGGTCTGAGATAAATGGTTCATGTGTCCTCAGCACCCTTGACCATGGGGGGGGGGGGGGGGGGGGGGGGGGGCGTTGATCCAGGTCCACTTCTCTCTGCCGGTGGCTGAACAGAGATGTCAAACCGTCCTCCCCTGTCTCCCTGCCCAATCTCTGCCCTCCTCCCTTGTCTCCCTGCCCAATCTCTGCCCTCCTCCCCTGTCTCCCTGCCCAATCTCTGCCCTCCTCCCTTGTCTCCCTGCCCAATCTCTGCCCTCCTCCCCAGTCTCCCTGCCCAATCTCTGCCCTCCTCCCTTGTCTCCCTGCCCAATCTCTGCCCTCCTCCCCTGTCCCCCCTGCCCAATCTCTGCCCTCCTCCCCTGTCTCCCTGCCCAATCTCTGCCCTCCTCCCCTGTCTCCCTGCCCAATCTCTGCCCTCCTCCCCTGTCTCCCTGCCCAATCTCTGCCCTCCTCCCCTGTCTCCCTGCCCAATCTCTGCCCTCCTCCCCTGTCTCCCTGCCCAATCTCTGCCCTCCTCCCCTGTCTCCCTGCCCAATCTCTGCCCTCCTCCCCTGTCTCCCTGCCCAATCTCTGCCCTCCTCCCCTGTCTCCCTGCCCAATCTCTCCAATCTCCTCCCCTCGCTCCAGCTCTCTTTCGACACCATATCTCCATCCTTGGGTCTTATTCACTTAAAGCCTTTTCAGGCCAATGACTCTGTAACGCTCCAAGAGCGTTCTAGAGCGTTTTTAGAACGCTCTTAAGAAGCTCTTAGCGTTAAGAGCTTCTTAACGAGTATGGGAAACCCGGCCATTGACTCCACTTAGCTCCCCTGAGCGCCATGAGCAAAAGACCCTTGATTAGGAAGTGAAACAAGGTCAAATAAAATGCATATGGTGACATTTTCTTGTTGAGTTGCCAGAATGTCAAGGGGACTCACGTCAAGCATCTCTCCTTTATCTGCCAGTGACACACACACCTCAACACACACACACATACTGATTAGGCCGCTTGGAGCTCACTAGCTCTTCTATTGATTGGCTAACAATTCTAATGGTTCCAATCAAACTCGATAAATGGCACAGTTGGTCGCATCAACAGAAGTGTGTTTTTCCAAGGTATCGTTGCGTACTCTCAGAAGGGTGATTGTTATTTTAATAGGTAGCTTGATTACTGAAAAGGTCGGCGGCCGGTGTACATTGTAATTTGGACATTGTTCAAATGGTGTCTCATATGCTTTCATATGATGCCATGGGCTTATGACGCCATGGAACATGAGAGAAAAGAGCTATTGAAATAATGGCAGTGACAGCCTATAATTAGTCTCTCATGAGCAGCTAAATGGCGTTTTAGTCTTTTGTATGGTTCCTACAGTGAAGTCAGCCTCTACCCTTGATATGCACGTTGCTTATAACATAAAAAAAAAAAACAATACCATCTTTGACATCTGACTTTTTCAGAAACAAAAAGCTCTTGTTTGAAAAGTCAACCGTCTTCTATGTCCTGCAATGGCCGTCACAAAGAAAGAGGAAGCTGGGAAACAGGAAGTGGCAAGTACTCGAGGTCAACAGGAAATGGTGCAGACAAAGAGTCAATCAAGTTGATGTACCGCAAGTCACCCTCAGATAGGAAGGGCCTGTCGTCTTTAGTCCTTTAGGAGTGTGGCTTGGACGTCAGTCTGTCTGCAAATAGGTCTTTTTGTCCTTGATGGAATTGTTAATGAGATCATTCACCTGAGCCTTACTCCATCCATCCTCTGACCGTCTCCCCACTTACGATGTTGTCCACCCCTACCTCTTCCTTACACACACACTCCTCGTCCTCACACACACACACCACAAAAACAACCACGCACACCGCACGCACGTGTCCCACCACACGCACACAGGCACCACACAGCGTCACAAGCGTTGGGTGTTAGCGAAGCGTGTCTCCCCAGGGTGTGTGTGTGTGTTTGGGGCGTCAGTGTGTAATAGATGTCTCGATCATCCTCCTCTCCTCTCGATCTTTGTCAGCATTGTCCATGCGCTCGCCACCCCGGCTGTTAGATCCAGAGTCTCTGGAGACCATTGTTCTGGAGACTTAGCTTGTTGGTACTGAGGTTCTCTTTGGTTCTGTTGAATCATGTTGTCTACCAGTTGTCAGTTGTGTTCCAAAGTGTTTTCCGTTGATTGTGAGGTTCTGTGTTCGAGGTCGTTTCGATGCCGTTTCAGTGTGGGGGTTTGTGGTGTTTTGGTTTCAGATGGAGCGTCAGATCCTGATGCAGGACCAGATGAGGGAGAGGATGGCGGCCATGCAGATTGCCTGGTCCAGAGAGTTCCTCAAGTACTACGGAGCCTTCTTCAGTCTAGCCACGCTGGGGCTGACCGTGGGGTGGGTCGCACACGGCCACTCGCTCTTTTCTCTGCCTCTCCATCTCTCCTTAGCTCTCTCGCTCTTCCTCTCTCTACCGGATCTTTCCCTCTTTTTTTTCCACCACTCTCTTTCTCCCCCCCCCCTGTCAGAGAGGCAGGCAGTTGTGTGACGTCACCACAGCACAGGTACAGGTTCAGACGCCACGTCTCAGTCACATTCATGTGAGGTCATTCCTCGCCAGGTGAGGAGACTCAGCCACTGAGCGCCCCCTCCCCCCCCCCCCCCCCCCCCCCCCCCCCCCCCCCTGTGTGAGGTAGCTGCTGCATGCGAGGCGTTCACAGATACAAACCCTCACAGATAACGGACCACTAGGAAAGGTCAGTGGTCTTGACATCAACACCCCTGGTTTATTCACACCAACAACGGTGTGTTTGTGCATGCTCAGGTGCTGCTGCTGCTGAGAGGCACAAGCCTTGGTAGGTGTTGGTACCAGGGTTCATTCATGGCCAAAAGTATTGGCAGTGGCACATTTTGTATTGGCAAAGTTTGCACCTTCATTGGCCCCAAAAAATGAACATGATCACAAAAACCTACAGTTCACAGTTTGTGGGCCCAGTTAACATAATTACAGTCCCTAACAAGTTTCAACAAGTTCTAGTCAGGTCAAATCCCGCTATCATTCTGATTGGATTATGAAAGCAGATTGATTGCTATGAAGGGGGGACTCTTTGCATATATTGAATGTTTTTGCAAATAAAAGCCTTTAAAACTTATGAATTGCATGTTATTGTTTTCCAGACTGACATAGAAAAAATTGTAAAAATGATCTACAAATACTGAACCAGCAAACTTTACAAAGTCACTGCCAACACTTTTGCCCACGACTGTACTTACTTTGTGTGTGTGTGTGTGTGTGTACCTGCGCCCTCCTCTCAGTGCAATAAAACAGAAGAGGCCGGCCTACCTTGCTCCCCTGGTCCCTCTCAGCTTTGTGCTAGCCTATCAGATGGACATGGCCTACGGAACGTTAGTCTACCGGATGAGGGGTAAGACAGTGACTATTACCCACCCTTCACCAACCACCTCCAGTACTATGTCGTTTCATAGCAGGGTTTGGTGTACTGTATCCAACTCTTCTGTCGGAATCGATTGATATTGAAAAAGGAGGAATATCATGAATAGCAGATGTATTTGTGTGTATATTTGTTTGAATGTGTGTGTGTGTCTCCAGGTGAGGCAGAGAGCATCATGGCCTCTGAACACGATCGTCTGCCCATGCCCCACGGGACTCCAACCTACGAGAGCATAGAGAAGGCTCGCCGTGCTCGCAGTCACCTGACGTCACTCCTGGAGAAATAACGCACACCTGACTTGGGGTGGGGTCCGTGGAGCCAGCCATCCAATCAGCACAGACCCCAGCACCTCCTTCCTTGAGGATAGGACGATTGATTGGTTCACACCTTCATTGACAGACAGTCCCAGTACCAAGCACATAAACAATGAAAGAGATGAGCTGCAGGAGTTACTGTTCATATATACAGGAGCTGCATACAAGTCATGCTAAATTAGAATCATGTCACTGAATCATTCGTCCAGTACAGAATTAGAATTAAGTTATTGGTATTGTCCTAGTTCTATTCTGTCCAATGGTATTACATGTATATGGGTGCTGATACTTATTATATACAGTACTGGATACAGTAAATATTATACTGCAAAATGGAGGTCACTGGTCATGATTGTGACAGCCACAATGTGTCACCACTTTGGTAGCAATATGTGCATTAACAGTGAAAAGTATGCTCCGTAAATTAGCCTACAGTTGCCTTTTTTGTTGAATTATTTAGGAAAATATGTCATTGGGAATGTGATTAGCACCCATGTTCTTTAAAAACAAACAACACTATTTTTTTATTCTATCATGTAGGCCTACTTTTATAATTTGCCTACAGAAGAGAAAAGCCCAAATGACCGTCTATAGCTCTTTATGTATACATATAGAGGCAGGGAAAAATCTGTTTCCATATTGTCTGAATCTTCCATGATGTCAGGTCATTGTATGATATGTACATACTGTGCCTTTTTAAACGAATAATAAAGTCAATTTCAGAGGGTTACTGGTCTTTAATTCCACCCGACACCAATGCAAAGCCCTGTTTAGAATTCAATACCATAAATGCCAAAGCCTACCTTCTCTCCGTGACAAAGTCAACCATAGATGAGCTTCGAACCACAGATCTCCAATTTAACTTTGGTGAATTCAAATGTGCTTCACACAGGTGTCTGTGGCCCAGTGTTTATTAGATCAGATGTTCTCTTCCTTACCGCCTTTTCTGTAGAAGAACCTCCTAAGCTGCGTGAGCTGAGGAAGTAAAGCACGTGAATATTAGGTCTCAGGTGGAACTGGCGATGTGCTCCAAGCTACAATGTCTTAACACGGCAAACTGACCTTTCTCTGTTTTTCCGCCAAACGGAAGAAAAAACTCCACGTACGTCATTATCATCCATCGAACTGGCAGAGGGGGAGTGTGTGTGTGTGTAATTGGGGGGAGGGGGGGGGGGGGGGGTATGGAGAGATGGAGTATCATGACTCACAGTTTGGTGAGGTGTGGACTATATAAGATGAAGCTGTGGCAAACCAAACATACCTTAAAAACAATCGGCGTTTGAGAAGAGGCTGAAGAGGCAGAATTCTTCCAAGTACCGAGAAGGAACATCAGCCAACAGCATCTCAGGACAGATCAAGTCCAAGCGCAAAGAGCATCGCACTTTGGGCGAGTTGTAGTTTCAACGTTCCTTCAAAGCGCATCAACCAAGTTTCTTAGAATGCTCCTCAGACTCACGTCCGTTATTCTTGTGTGTGTAGGTAGCATGTTGACGTGTGTAGGCGCTCAGGGCGCAAGCAAAGTCATTTTACCGAGAGACTACGGGGTGAAACTGTGCGGTAGAGAGTTTATTAGAGCCGTTATCTTCACGTGCGGCGGGTCCCGTTGGAAACGTTCCTTAGAGGAAGACTTGGGTGAGTGTTTTTTTTTTATTGCTTTATTTACTATATTTATGCACTTGAATAGGACACACTCTTGTTTAGGTATTTTAACAGTAGCTTTTCAAAGGTGAAAACATGTTAATCTTCAAAAAATGTCAATAGGCCCACCTGTTAAAGAATACATACTGAGAATATTTAAAATGCTATAATACAATTATTATACCGTAAGGAGTAGAAGAAAACAATCGCCAGAAACGTTGTTGGCCTAGTAATGTCTTTGACCACGGACTGCTCCTGTGATAACCTCATTCAGAGATCAGGGTCCGTAGAGTGAACAGTTGTGTTTAATGAGCAACTAAGTGAGTCACTGGAGTAACTGAATGAAAAAAATGCTGCCACTTAAAAATAAATTTTTTCCTTCTCTTTTCCACAATATTTCCCTTTGCTTGCCTTGATCAATTTTTTGGGTGTCAAAACCCTTTATTAAAAATGCAATATCGTGATTGATTCTTAGATGGATGCTTGCACCTTACATGACCCTCTCACACTTTAATTACTGGATTAATTGACTGATCAAAGAGGTGACTCTGACCTGTATCTTCCTTCCTCCCCCTCCCTTAGACCCCTTCCATCTCAGCTCCTACAGTGACATCACAGAGGGTGGCGACCGACTGTCCTGGGAGCGTGGCATGGAGATGGGGGCTCCCCAAGCCGAACGCTCTCCTCTCCAGCTCCCGTCCTCCTCCTCCCCCTCCCTGGCAGATCTCCTGGTCATGCTGGGGGCGGCATCAGAGCCCCGTCAGTCACCGGCGGACATGGACCCCATTGATGTGCCCCAGGTGGCAGCCATGATGGGGGGCGGGGCCGGAGAGCAGGGGAGGAGCCCCACCCTTTCTTGGCCACGCCCCGACAGGCGAAAGAGGAACTTTTCCCTGGGTGTGGCGGGCATGTGTTGCAACCAGGGCTGCACCAAGAACGACATTGGCCGGTTGTGCTGAGACTGGGTAGGGGGGGATACGAGGAGGAGGTGGGGTTTGACTCCTACTGGGGAAGCGCCCTCCCATTCTAGTACACATAGGTTCTAATACTCACACTAACTAGAACGCATGGTCAGTGTTATATTAGTGTGCTAGTGTGGGTGCTGTAGGACGTAGCCATGTTTGTGTTTCTGTGAGTTTGTGTTATAACATATCTGTATAGTTTCACTGTTCTGGACAAAGCTGTGTTCCTATCAGGACAGTACATGATTTTGGTTTGTTCATTTCTGTTGTGACAGATTGCTATACACTCCCATTCTGTGATTCATTATCTGTCACGTTTTTGGCCAGCATTAAATGCTTGTTTTGCTGAAAAGCAAAAGCATTGATGTTACCCTGTTCTGAAAAAAATGTAGTTTATATGCGAGAAGCATACACATGAATGATGTCATGTGTATTCAAATCTGTACAAAAAAGAAAACCTAAATAAATACCATTATGTTAACCAAAATAAATACCATGTTAACCATTAACTTTTTGACATCACTGGGTGCTTGTTACAAATCTTTGTTATTCTGGCCCTGTGAAAAAACAGCAGGGACTGAATTATAGATATGAACTCTATCCAGCTATAGAGATACCATCCTAAACTTAGTTTCATTGCAGAAAAAAAATGGTGATGTCAGTGGACCACTGGAGGCCCCCTGTACAGCCCATAATGACTCTGAAACTAGACCCGAGGGCTGCAGGTAGACAAAGTAACTGTCGTTTTACCAGCTTTAATCTGTTACCTAAACAACGGTTGCAGGCCACGACGCTGTGTTAACGACCCTTAAATAACATAGAAAACATATTTTAGTGATGTGCTGTCCAGGTGTGGCCTGGAGGTCCTTGGCAGGCCTGTCAGAGCCACCAGAGGGAAGAGGGAGGCTGGAGATGAAGCTCTGTGTAGAGACCCCTGTGGAGGAGAGGAGGAGGGAGACGGCAGAGCTGGAGATGAAGCTCTGTGTAGAGGCCCTGTGGAGGAGAGGAGGAGGGAGACGGCAGAGCTGGAGATGAAGCTCTGTGTAGAGGCCCTGTGGAGGAGAGGAGGAGGGAGACGGCAGAGCTGGAGATGAAGCTCTGTGTAGAGACCCCTGTGGAGGAGAGGAGGAGGGAGACGGCAGAGCTGGAGATGAAGCTCTGTGTAGAGGCCCTGTGGAGGAGAGGAGGAGGGAGACGGCAGAGCTGGAGATGAAGCTCTGTGTAGAGACCCTGTGGAGGAGAGGAGGAGGGAGACGGCAGAGCTGGAGATGAAGCTCTGTGTAGAGACCCTGTGGAGGAGAGGAGGAGGGAGACGGCAGAGCTGGAGATGAAGCTCTGTGTAGAGGCCCTGTGGAGGAGAGGAGGAGGGAGACGGCAGAGCTGGAGATGAAGCTCTGTGTAGAGACCCTGTGGAGGAGAGGAGGAGGGAGACGGCAGAGCTGGAGATGAAGCTCTGTGTAGAGGCCCCTGTGGAGGAGAGGAGGAGGGAGACGGCAGAGCTGGAGATGAAGCTCTGTGTAGAGACCCCTGTGGAGGAGAGGAGGAGGGAGACGGCAGAGCTGGAGATGAAGCTCTGTGTAGAGACCCTGTGGAGGAGAGGAGGAGGGAGACGGCAGAGCTGGAGATGCTCCCCACCAACATCACCCAGAGATCCATCTATATCTCCACACCACTGTCAGCTAACCCTCAAGAAGCCCTTTGGCCCTGGGATTTTCATATTCTAGTAGACAAAATACCACACAATTAAAATGTAGGAAAGATTTGTGTGTGTGTGGGAGAGAGAATACCTCTGCAAGGAGTTATGGAGGGATAATTATTTTAAAAGTCAATACATTATTAGATGACAATCATTCAGGCAACCCACGTATTTCCAGGAAATAGAAAGACCTTTAGTTTAAACCAGTAATACTCTTCATCATGAACAGGATCTCATGAAAAACACAAACAACAGATGAAACACGATACAGAATTCTTGTCGTCATCGCCTCCATCCAACAGCATACAGAGCTTCACAAAAACACGCCTCACACACACATAGAAAAACAGACACATTAATAGAACAAAGAACAGAAATATTCTGATTCATTTCAAAGGCTTCCTTCAGACCTGCAGCACACAGACAAACATGGAAAATATAAATCTCATCAATGACCATGCATCATACTCTTCCAGTAGAGACGTGTGTGTCAGGGGCAGTTCCAACAAGCTTGGACTCCCTTTCCTGTAATGCAGCAAAGAAAACTATGACAACAATAATATTTAATGTAACTGGCCTCTCTAACAGTACAACTGGCGCCAGCTTGCCCCCCCCCAGCTTGCCCCCCCCATCATGGCCCCCCCAGCTTGGCCCCCCCAGTTGAAATGTTCTAGAACCTCCCCTGGTGTGTGTGCCCCAGCGGCCCAGAGGGTGCCCCAGAGGCGTGCCATGGAGGGGAGGTTTGTCCCCTCCCCGCCTCCCCGTCAGCTGGGCGGAGCCACACCAGCTCGTTGGGAGACGAGAAAAAAAAGCAGAGCAGGACAAACGGAGAGCGGGGAAGACAAGCCAACATGCGGGTGAGAGCCTGACTCCGGCAGCAAACCCAATACTGTCAATAACAAACTGGGCTCCAATTCACCGACGGAGCAAGCGAGGAGGATTCTTCAGCTTGGTTTGGCTTTGAGTTTTTCGGTCTTGTTTTTGTTTAATAAAACGGCGCTCTTTACAAAGCTTAGCTTTTAAACCCTGGTGTGCAAGTCCCTTGCTGCTGTGTGCGACATGCTGAAATATTAAAAGCATAAGGATGTGCTTTTGGACTTGGCCTAGAGTTGTTTTTCTATCAGAGGAAAAGACACCATTCAACATCCAGCAGACATGAGAGAGAAGCGGTTCAGTCTGTTACTGCACAGTGTGCTCTGTGGGTGGGTCTTTTCGTCTGGCCTGATACTGTCATTATAGCAGTAAACAACAACAGCATCAACAACACCACCACCACCACTGACCAAACAGGCTCCTGTTCAAGAGTCCACAGTCCCATATCCATGAGAACAGATGCACATTACAACAGACAACCTTCCTGGAGCACAGAGAGAGGAACTTCCAAGGTCAGAGGTCAGTCTAGGGCCGCCTCTGATGCTGTCCACTAGTTCACTCCCAGGGCGGGTCAGGTGGGACCACTGAGTTCAGCCCCCCCCCCACGCCTCTCGCCCCCAACACCTGGTGAAGGGGGTCAGGTGTCGGACGGGCGTGGCTTCAGCTGCCCTTGCTGTCCCGGATCGAGTCCACAGTCTGGGCCAGCTTCTTGAAGGAGGGTCTGAGAGATGGATCACTGTTCCAGCACTCTGACATGACATTATAGATCTGGAGAGGGGAAGGAGGAGGAGGAGGCGTTAGGTAAGTCCACATGTAGATCTCATATTTACATTTGTACGATTCCTATATGTTTAATGTATGCACCTTCCTGCCAAAGCAAACTCCTTGTCTTTGCAAACTTTCATGGCGATTAAAACCCTTTCTGAGTCTGATGTGTATCCAGTCACCCACCGACACCAGACTGTAGCGGAGGCCCTGCGGAGGGAACTTCTCTCACCTCAGGTGGACAGCCGTCAGGGGCTGGGAGTCTGTAGCCTCGCTTCAGGAGCAGGTCGATCAGGTGGTACACGATCATCTGACCCTGCTTGTCACTGCCCATCTCGTCCATGAACGCCTACAGGCACAGGGGAGGGGGGGGGTGATGAAAGTGGAACAGTCGGACTGTGGAGAGTAGAGGCCAGAGTAGGAGAGAGCAGGGGGAGAAAGAAGAGAAACGAGGGGAAAGCAGAGGAGGGGTAGAGCAGAGGAGAGGAGGAGAGGAAAGGAGGAGAAGAGGAGAGGAGAGGAGAGGAGAGGAGAGGAGAGGAGAGGAGAGGAGAGGAGAGGAGAGGAGAGGAGAGAGGAGGAGGAGAGGAAAGAAGGAGAGACGTACTGCTGGTGGGCTGTGATTCTTGTCACTGTAGGTGAAGAGTTCGTAGAGGACAACTCCAAAGCTCCACACGTCAGACGCCACCGAGAACTTACTCTCCGTTAAAGATTCAGGGGCGTACCTGGAGCACATCATCATCATCAGCAGCATCATCATCATCATCATCATCAATTTACACATCTATGTATTAGCAAACCCCATTTTTGTGAAGGGGTGTGGGGGGGGTCTCACCAGAAGATGGGGCTCTCTCCTGGCTCTCTCACTGTATAGTACTCCTTGTCCTGGGGCAGGACCTTGGTGAGGCCAAAGTCTCCAATCTTCACTCTCATCTCAGTCTCCACCAAGATGTTCCTGGTAGCCAGGTCTCTGTGGATGTAACGCTTGGTGGCCAAGTAATCCATGCCCTGCACGCACATCCCCAGGAACACAAACACACACACACCATGAAGAGCACTAACACACACACACACAGACGCCATGAGAAAGGCATGCACACCCACCAGACACACCCACACACAGCAGTACCTTGCAGATCTGTGAGGAGTAGTGCAGTAACTTCTTGAAGTCAAAGCGTTCCCTGTTCTTGACCAGGTAGTCTCTCAGACTGCCGTAGGGGAGGTACTCCATGATCAGACGCAGGTTCTTGCGCCCTGGGGGTGGGGCAGAGGAGAGGAGAGCAGAGCAGGGCAGGGGAGTGCAAAAGATGGTAGAATTGAGTTGTTGAGTAAAGTAGGGTAGATAAGATAAGGTGAGGGAATAGGAAGGTGGAATTGAGTAGAGTACAGGAGATGAGAGTTGAGTAGTGCAGGACGGAGCAGGAGTGCAGTTGGAGTCCAGTGGCATAGATGAGAAAAGAGTAGATTAAAATACAGTAGAGTAACTCTAGACCAGACTAGAGTGGTCAACAGGCCCCTCCCAGTCCGCAGGCCCCTCCCACCCCCCCAGGCCCCTCCCACTCACCGGCGCTGTAGCAGACGCCCTTGTACTTGACGATGTTGTCGTGCTGGAGGGACTTGAGGATCTCGATCTCGCGCTCGAAGTCGCGGAGGTGCTCGGCCGAGCTGTGCTGCAGCTTCTTCACGGCCACCACCTCCCCCGTGCTGTCCTGGAGGGGGTCGTAGCGGCACATCTCCACACTGCCAAAGTTACCCTGGGGGTGGGGTGGGGGGGGGGGGGGGAGAGGCTTAGTCGAGAGACCTCACATCTACAACGATAACGCTAGGACACTGGGGCAGCTTCAGAGAGCTCTGACATCCTGCGTACGCGAGTGCGTGTGAGCGTGTGCGTGTGTGTCACCTTGCCCAGCTGTTTCAGGAAGATGAGGTGACGTTCTTCAAACTGGGCTGGCTCCAGACTGTCAAAGGTCCCCGGGAACCCTCTGCTCCTGGTGGGAACCATGTCACTCTCCACCAGCAGCTCATAGTCTACTCACACACCACAACCACAGTCAGGCCTCGTCAGTCAATACTCCCAAGGGCTGTCTGGAGTCACGCATCAATTATTCATACGTGGATCAACACTAATAATCTCATTTCCCAGATCGGTACAAAACATTCCATCCCCAGATCAATACTGCGAGTCCATCAGTCATGAAGGACGTGCGTGACCTGGTGTGAAGAGGCTGTTGAGGTCTCGGATGACGGCCCTGAAGGACGGCCTGTGACACGGCTCGTAGTCCATGCAGCTGGTGATCAGATTGGCCAGCTCCGTCCACTTAGGAGCGGGCAGCTGGTGGCGGTCCTCGTAGAACAGGAACTTCTACAGGAGAGAGGGAGGGAGGTGAGGAGAGAGAGAGAGGCAGGAGAGGAGGAGAGAGAGGGGAGGTGAGGAGAGAGAGGCAGGAGAGGAGGAGAGAGAGGGGAGGTGAGGAGAGAGAGGCAGGAGAGGAGGAGAGAGAGGGGAGGTGAGGAGAGAGAGAGGCAGGAGAGGAGGAGAGAGAGGGGAGGTGAGGAGAGAGAGAGGCAGGAGAGGAGGAGAGAGAGGGGAGGTGAGGAGAGAGAGAGGCAGGAGAGGAGGAGAGAGAGGGGAGGTGAGGAGAGAGAGAGGCAGGAGAGGAGGAGAGAGAGGGGAGGTGAGGAGAGAGAGAGGCAGGAGAGGAGGAGAGAGGGAGGGAGGTGAGGAGAGAGAGAGAGAGGCAGGAGAGGAGGAGAGAGAGGGGAGGTGAGGAGAGAGAGAGGCAGGAGAGGAGGAGAGAGAGAGGAGGTGAGGAGAGAGAGAGGCAGGAGAGGAGGAGAGAGAGGGGAGGTGAGGAGAGAGAGGGAGGTGAGGAGGAAGAGAGAAAGAAGTGGGTGAGAGGAGAGGGAGTGAGGTGGGGAGAGAGAAAGAAGAGGGAGCGATGGACAAAGAGAAAAAAGGGAGGAGAGGAGAGAGGGAGAAACAGAAGGTGTCAGAGGCAGTTCTAGAGAGACAGAGACAGCATCTTAGTGGCGGTCCTATTCCACCCAGGTCCATCCCTGTCTGCTGACTGACCTTGGAGCAGTCCAGCGTTCCCAGGGGCTTGTCTCCTCCGCTGCAGATCTCCCACAGTGTGGTCCCGAACGCCCACTTGTCCGTGGCCGAGCTCAGGTTTCGAGGGTCGTTCACACACTCGGGGGGCACCCAGGGGATACGCTCCACCAACACTGGGGGAGTGGAGGGAGAGGTCCCAGAGAGGGAGAAAGTAGAGGAGGCAGTGAGGGAGGAGGGAAGGAAGGAGGAGGAAGGAGGAGGGAGGAAGGAGGAGGGAAGGAAGGGAGGATGAAAGAGGAGGGAAGGAAGGGATATGTTGAGGAGAGGGGGGGAGATGGCCAGGTGGGTAAGGGTACGAGGGTAAGGAAAGAGAGAGGGTGTGAGGAGGAGAAGGGGAAGGATGTATGGATGAATGGATGGATAACGGAGTAGGAGAGGAGGGGAGGAGAAGAGTTGACGTGATATAAGTTAAGTAGTAGAGACAGATCAGTCATTATTAACTCTGAGAGCGCTGCGGTACGTGTACGAGAAGCGTTCGATTATGGGATGTGTGGTTGCCATGCGGCGTTTCCGTGAATCGCACCGTCTCGGGGGAGTACGGTGATGCTGATTCCAGGATCGCTCAGTTTGATGAAGGGGGGGTTCCCCAGCTTTCTGTCCTCCTCTCGAATCAGCAAAACGTTCTTGGCACACACGTTACCATGGACCAGGCCTTTATCCTCCTGGTAGACACACACACACACAAACATTCATGTGCAAGCCAAGTTTGTGTCCGTATGTGTGTTAGATGAATGTAATGTTTTTGTACGATAGTGGGAATACTGTGACGTTTAAGTGGGATCAGTGTATAAGTGTGTGTGTGTGTGTGTGGGTCCCGTGCGTGTTCCCACCAGGTAGTGCATAGCCCAGGCAAGCTGCTTGGCCACCTCCAGTTTCCAGGGGATACTGAGCGAGCCTTTGGTCTTCTTCAGGTAGGTGTCCAGGGATCCAAACTTGACGTACTCCTGCACCATCATGTCTGAAGGAGACACCGAGCAGAGGACACGGCACTTAGGAACACTGGAAGAATGATGACCTCCCTGACCTGCCTCTCTCTGCCTCTATACCCGTCCCTCCCTCCCCACACGTCTGCCCTCTCATCACGGACAATCCATGATCTCCCCCGCCATGTAGCCTTTAGCTTTGCGTGTGTCAATCCGAGGCCTTTGCACTAACTGCCGTGTTTGTCCGAGGGCACTCACTCTCCTCCCCACACACACACACTCCGTAGGTGAGAAGCAGGTGCTTGTGGGACAGCTGGCTCATCATGCTGGCAGCTTCGAAGAACGACTGTTGGAAAAGAGGAGAAGTAAAGGTCGGGCGGGAGGGTAGGGGGGGGTCGCACTCATATTCAAAAGACGACAGCTACTGAGTGACAGAGTTAACAGAGGGAAGCTTTGGAACAGAGGCCCGGGCACCTCTGAGTAGTTGCGGTGAGCTTTGTCCAGGATTTTCACGATGACGTCCATCTGATGCATCTCCCCATAGTCTCCCAGCTCCTTCCGCACGCCGTAGAAGATCTTGGTGAAAGTCCCCTGACCCAGGCTGTCTTTCTGGAAGGCAGATACACACACACGGTCACACTTACAGGGTCACCCACAGGGAATACACACATATGATTATTAACACATACACACACACAGGGAATCAAAACACACTTCAGTGAAGAGTAATGGAAACACATTCCACTTGGACCAAGATTGAGATTCATTTCCAGAGATGAATCTCCATTTGGACTAGTCTTGTGGCCTGCATCGTTTCTAAAGGTCTACAGGTCAAAACCCAGTCAGCTGTCTACTCATATCATCGACGACTATGAGCTCCACCAATCCCAGACCTCGCACAGTTCACCTGACTCTCCCACAACTCACTGGGCTTTCCCTGAAAACATTCGGACAGGCAGACAGACAGACTCACAATATCCAGGTCCTCTTGGCGGATCTTGTGGAAGACCATCTGGCTGATGTGTCTGTGGAGGGAGGGGGTCATAGGGACGTCCACCCCCTGGTTGGACCTGCACACCAGCAGGTTGGACTTATCTACGGAGGCAGGAAGGGGAAGAAAGAGGGTGAGACGGCACGAGTGAGAAGGAGAGAGGATAAGCCGGAGAGAGCCGTCTGGCCCCTAGATTGACCCCTGACCTCTGGCCTTGGGCGGGCAGCACTTTGCCAGCTGGAAGATGTGGCCGTCGGAGCGCAGCGCCTCCTTCTGGTAGCGGTGGAGAAGGTCGCGTAGGCTGCCAAAGCTCTTCTTCGCTCCACTCAGGATGTACTCCCCCATCTCCGACTTCACTATCTGGCAGTGCTTATACTCCACCATGCCGTCACACTGCGGGGGGCGGGAGGGGGAGAGAGAGAGAGAGGAAGGGTGGGGGTGGGGTGGAAGAGACAGGGAGAGGAGGGTCACACGTGGTGAAACGGGACAGGTCTATTATCGACAGGAAGGTCGACAATAGGAAGTGCTCATAGACCTTTACTCACGCCCACAATGAAGGACAGGAAGTACTTGTTGTAGTCCTTGGGGCTGCTGCGTAGGATGTACGCCCCACGGTGGTTGCCAGAGCGACGGAGTTTGCTGATGGTGAACTCCATCCTGCCGAGAGGGCACATGACACACAAGCACAGACAGACAGGCTGTGAACAGCGATGTTCAGTGACAATACTCTGTCTGCTATCAGTGAACAGCGGTGTTCAGTGAGAATACTCTGTCTGCCATCAGTGCGTGTCCTCGCCTGCGTAGACCAATTTGTAGACTTACGAGATGGGGCCGTGACAGTAGCTCTGTATGGCTTCCAGTAATCTGGGAGGAGCCACTTCTTTACACAGAAAGTGGTGAGCGTCAGCAATCAGCCGGTAGTACCCATCAACCAATGAAACAAAGGATAGAGCCTCTGGGAGCGAATGAAACTCCAGCTCCTGCATTACACAAACAAGAAAGATAGAATGTGTTTTAGAGAGAGCGAGAGCAAGAGCGAGAGAGAGAGAGAGAGAGAGTGAGAGAGAGTGAGAGAGTGAGAGAGAGAGCATATGGACCCTGTGCAAGCACCCTCTGCGTACCAGAGTCTGGTTGTCCTGCCTGTTGATGGTGACGATGCGGCTCTCCACAAAGCTGTCCTTGTTGGCCTGCTTGATGCTGATGTCAATCACCTCTGGGAAGTCACAGTACGTCTGCAGCTCCTGAAGAAACACACAGGACAGAACAGGAAGAGAGGAACTCTGTTGTCAAAAGGCCTCAAAACAGAGGGCTGGCAGGCAGGGGAACTGAGATGGAGGAGGGACCTCTGCTGGACTAAAGATGTACTGTACCGCAAAACAGACACTGTTTGTCCAGAGAATATAGGACAGTGATGGTGATAAGGGGGGGGGGGGGGGTGGAACAGAGGGAACCACAAAGATGTCTGATCTCCTTTCGTACCTGATCTCCCTTCTCTCCTTCATTTCCAGAGGACCACTGGATGCCGTGGTTGCCAGTGACGACGATGGTGACCTCCCCGGCGGAGGCCTCGCTGACCCAGAAGCTCTCGGAGAAGAAGGCCATCTGCAGGGACTCCAGGTTCATCAAGTATTTCAGCTTGAGGTCGCGGGCCGTGGCTTTGCATTGGCTGAACTGCTCGATGAACTTCTTGAACCTGAAGCGGATCCTCTTTCTGGTAACAAAGTTGTATTCCTGGATACAGGCCCGCATAGCCTTGGGCAAGAAGGACTTATAACTGGGGGAGGAGGAGGAGAGAAGGGCAGGGGGTGAAGGAGAGGGCGGGGGGGGGGGGGGGGGGGGGAAGGGAGGGGAGGCAGGTGGAGAGGTGGGGAAGAAGAGAAAGAGAGAGCGAGGGAGGGAGGGATAGAGAAGAGAATGGCAGACGAGATGGAGGAGAGAAAAGGAGGGAGCGAAAGAGGAGCGGAGGACGTCGAGCAGCATGAGAGGAAGGGACAAGGACCAAAAAGGGACAATGAGTGAAGGACACAATGTCCAAATGACATTGAAATCCCCCACACAGCTAACAATGTCATTACGTTGCAAGGCCACACTTTCGACAGTTCACTACAACCCCCCCCGTCCCCGTCCCCGTCTGATCCAGGACATGAGCGCCTCATGATGAGATCTCTCTCATTACCCTCCTTCTGTTTGAGGTGACACGTGGAAGGGAGGCTGCACAGCTACTTTGGATTAGCTCATTATACCGCTGGCCGTTCTATCACATTCCTGCTGGTGTTCTCTGACCCCCCTCCCCTACACCCCAGGTCAGCCAGATACACACTCACTAGCCATCTAACCCTAATATCACCATGGTAATTAACACTCAGGGACACTGAAGCAGAAGAGAGAGAGAGAGAGAGAGAGAGAGAGAGAGAGAGAGAGAGAGAGAGAGTGTGAGAGAGAGTGGGAAAGGAGAGAGAAAACAACCTGACTGAACCGCGTCCGACCAGTAGGTGGCGGTGAAGACGCTGGAGCGTGGTACACTGCCCTACTGGCTTTCATGGCAGTAATACTACCCTGTTGTCGTGGTAACAGGTCAAAAGTGTGGTGCCATACCTGTTGTCGTGGTAGATGTCGACAGGGGACTGGCCCAGTTCCTTGGCCAGCCTCATCATGTCCAGCACGGCCATGCCCAGACACTCTTCCTGGGCCTCGTGGCTCACCTGCACACTCACACGGCCACTCACAAAGTCACTACGGCACTGGGGAGAGAGGGAGAAGGGGGGGGGGGGCAGAATGGATGGACTTTGGTAGGCTTCCTCACCCTGCATAAGATCCAACTAATGTCATTGTTCCGGTACTACTTGGACTATTTGAGGGAGAGCCAAAGAGGGGGAGCGAAAGAAAGAGGGAGCGAGAGAGTCAAAGAGACAGATGGTGGGAAAGGACAGTGAGCATGACAGACAGAGGGAGAGAGAGTGAGGAAGAGAACAACCTGACACACTTTCATGTCTTTTATGTCACACTTTTACGTCTCATAAAAGGTATGGGACAGGAAGTTGTGATGCAATATCCCCTGAATTCAGACCAAAAAGCTTTTATTCAGTCATCCTCTTTACCCCAGACATGCTACTGAAAGAGAACATACAACTCATGAGAACACTGCAGCTCACAATCTGTACAGTACTGTTATCATCCATACAGGAAGAAGAAAACAGTCCATGTTTTCTTTAGACTACAGTAGAACGCTTCCTGATCTGCAGCCTGACAGCAAACTGCTAACGACGCCGATGCCTCCTCTGGTGCGACCATATGTTTGTGAAGATAAAGACCTGAAGAGGCCCCATTTCACACACACACACACACACACACACACACACACACACACACACACACACACATGCCAGTTCTGCTACAGCGCTCCTCCCACACTCTCTCAACCACTTCCCCTTTCTATACTACACCCCTGGACACAGACAGACAGACAGGCAAACAGGCAAACAGACAGACAGGCAGACAGACAGACAGACAGACAGACAGACAGACAGACAGACAGACAGACAGACAGACAGGCAGACAGGCAGACAGACAGACAGACAGGCAGGCAGGCAGGCAGGCAGGCAGGCAAACAGGCAAACAGACAGGCAGACACACAGTTGTAAAGGCAGGTGTTTTAATTGAAACTATGCTGACAAGGACAAATTAAGCAACAGCTTATAACAGCTTAGCTTGCTTAAACATTTGTCACAATCCCAAATGTAGCAACACTTACCTAACCTAACAAAGCAAATATAAAGAATGCACGCATAATTCCCCCCCCCCAAAAAAAGTGCTTGCTGTGCAACACACTGTGGTGTAGAAGCAGAATGTGTGTTTGTGTGTGACGGACCTGGGTGAAGAGGTAAGCCAGACCACAGTCATCCAACACGGGAGCCTCCTGTCCCGTGGACACTCCATACCTGTGGGCACTGGAGGGGCCAGACTCGTACCAGCCTGGGAAGTAGAACCTGGAGGAGGAAGGGTCAGGGGTTGGTTGTTTGGGTGAGAGAGATGGAGAGACACGGTTGGATGGGGGAGGGAAGGGGGGTGATTGAGTACGAGAGGGAAGAGGTGGGGAGTAAGTAGAAGAGTTAGTGATCTGAAAGAGTGCATTATGGACCTATTATGAAGCAGACCAAGCATCAAAGCTGTGCATCCCTTTCTATGGGGAGTGTTCACTGGCGCATTGAAGCCTGCAAAATCGAGATATGGTCAGCGCCATGTTGAATTTCCAGCTCGTCTGGTATTAAACAGTGGTTTGCCGTGCTCCTGACCCGATAACAAGTCTATGTAGCCTGTGACGTAAACAAACCAAAAAATGGGGTGCAAAAAATCTTGAGCCAGGTTCAAGAACAACAACAAAAAAGGTATTGGGGAACATCATTTGGGATATTTAGACTGGAGAAGATGTGAGTAAAATGACAGAAACAAAACCACCAAGTTTCAATGAGGCCTGTGATTCAAGCTGAGGAGTCACGGGACCTGGACTGCATCCCTCAATGTTATTAGGTGCGTTCGACTTCATGCAGCGCCGGCGTCGCCTGCAGCCGCCTGCAGCCCGGATGACTTGAAGCAACCAATGGCATTCTCAGCTTCCAGGCAGCCGCCGGTGCTGCATGAAGTCGAACACACCTATTGTCCCCCATCATGCATCATGCAAAAGCCCACCCCTCCTCTTCCTCACTTCCTACCTCAGTCTGAAGAGGAGGCTCTCATTGGCTGAGTCATTCAGCTTGAGGATGTGGTTGGGCGGGAACCACATGTGGTCGCTCTCTCTCATCAAACCAAAGAGACTGCTGTAGATCGGAGAAAGGCCTGAGAGACAATTAAAAAATTAATCAACCAATTAACCAATCAGATGAGAAATAACACAAAACCATCCCTAACCCTTAATGAAATATACTACCGCAGTGCCTGTTAGCGGAAAACAGGTTTTAATTTATTGCTAAATGTTTATATTTATGTTGCTGAGAGACCATGATGAAGGTCTTGAAACAAGCGGCTGGTAATGATGTGTGCAATATGCCTCCCTCTTGCACCTCTCCACTTCCAGAAAGCTTATTTTCTTTGGGGGGGGGGGGGGGGGGGGGGGGGTCAGACTGTTAAGTGAGGGCCTCTATACCATCTTCCACTGGAATTTCTCACACCTGCTTCAGAATCTCAAACATCTCAAACCATTCTCACAACTCTGGGCAGTGGGTACTATACCAGATACTACAGCACTGTATCACACTTGTACTGTGTGTGTGTGTATATATGTGTGTATACGTGTGTGTGTGTGATACCTAGAAAATTGGGTCCCCTGAATGGACTTCCCTTCAGTGTTTTCCTCAGTAGGTAACAACAGCAACTACAAGATTTGTGTGTTTGTTTGCAGTAAACGCATGCTTTCATACATGTGGGACTAACTATTCATAGCAGCTTTCAGAAATGAAAGTAAGGTAGCTGCTCATCTAGAGGAATGTCCTCACTGGCTTCCAGCCAATGTTCCACGTGTACAACGGTGGTGTCCTTCATGATGTCACCCTGCCTCCCTTGGAAACATCAGCCTTGTTTGTCCAGAGGCATGGTCTAACCGTCCAGGCTGCAGGCTGCTTTTAATGCAACTTTCTGTTGGGCTAAGGTGCAGTGTATGCTGCAACATTCACAAAGGAGAAGTGGCTATGTAAACAGGAAGTGACACCAGAAAGGGCAGGAAGCCTTGTAGACCATAACCAATGAGTGGGGAGGTGGTGGGTGTAGTCTCTCGAAGAAATAGAATCTTATCTGTGCCAGATGGATTTGTGGAAGGGAGTTGGGAGAGATAGAGCAAGAAAGAAACAAAAAAAGTAAACAGCTTCCTGAGGTCACACACTGTGTGTGCGTGTGTGTGTGTGTAGCACGTGGTGTGTGTGTGTGTGTGTGAGTTTCACACATGCAGCACTCAGCCTCAACTAAGGTGCCTAACAGTGGATCTCAGTGCAATGCTGTATGTCTGCTAGTGTCGCAGCCACACTCCCTCCCTCGCACTACCTCTGTCCTGCCACTACTTGTCCTTGTCTTGTCCACTTGTTGCTTTCTAAAACGTGTGGAACAGCAAACCATCACGAAAATTCCACATCAAAGGGTTTTGCCCGATGCCAGGATTAACCGTGACGTGTTCCACCACCACAAACCGTAATGTGTGTGCATGTGTGCTGGTTGAACCCTGCCCAACCCACCGCATGCTTTGGCTGCGTCGACGCACAGTGCCTCGGCCACGTAGTCCCCTGGAGGGTAGGTGAGGACGTCCCCACCGCTGGCCCCCCCGGACCCTCCCCTTGAGACGTGGTACAGGTGCACCCTCAGGCAGGTCACCGCCGCCTGCTTGAGGTCGGAGACGGGGTCACGGTCCGCCCCGAGCTGGGCGGGGCTCTCTGGCGGACAGACGTCATGCTGGGGGGAGGGGCACGCCGGCGGGTCCATGTCCATCGCTGCTATCCACCCAGCGAGGGGGCTCAACCATACAGTCACCTGGGGAGGGGGGGGAATCATAAAAGTGAGTCATAAAGAAGAATTAGCCTAGATGTGTCACGCTGATGAGACTATAGTACATATATTGCTGCCAGGTCAGGTTTCATTCTCATAGAAACCCAAAATAGCCTGACCAACAGCTGCAACTCTGCAAACCGTGCACTTCCACTTCCTCATCAAACGTTGCTGAATGTGAGTCACAAGGTGGATTAGGTGGATCACGCAGGACCACACGGTAGAGGATCTCTGATTCGTCTGAGTGAATGGAATGAAACGGGAAATGAAATTTCCCATGAAACGAAAAACCCAACGACACACAGCTGGCCCAATTTCCCTCCAACTAGAAAATGTTATTGCCTCTCTTCCTCTTTCCCCCTCTCCCTCCACAGCTCACACAGAGGAGTGGGAGATTGTGTAAGGTCTGTGTGACATAGCAGCCACCGTATATTGGATGGGTTTACTGGCAGCAACCACCTACAAGCCTCCACAAGCAGGGAGGCACCCAGGGAAGTGAAACAAGATGTGTACGTGAGCGTGTGCTCGTGTGTCCGTTGTGTGTGTGTGTGTCCGTTGCATGTGTGTCGAGTGCAAGTTTTAAAAGCGGGGGTCAGATGGATGAGCGGTTAGGGAATCGGGCTATTAATCAGAAGGTTGCCGGTTCGATTCCTGGCCGTGCGAAATGACGTTGTGTCCTTGGGCAAAGTACTTCAACCTACTTGCCTCGGGGAGAATGTCCCTGTACTTACTGTAAGTCGCTCTGGATAAGAGCGTCTGCTAAATGTAAAACTGAAAATGCAAAAGCACTGATATAGACGCCAGTTACAATAAAAAACCCAGATCCACCAAGATATCTGGCCAACGTCATATTGAACTGAATACTAACTGTATTGTTGCATCCTAGTCAACAATGTTCTGGAACGAAGATGAGAAGCCGGGCAATGACAGTCCTGCTATGAACCAAACTGAACGCTGCTGGGAGGCTTGGTGTGCGGAGTGAGGCAGGAGGGGGAGATGGGGTGCATCGCATGATGGCTGGGACAAGAAAAAGTGTGTTTGTGGAATATCCATCCTCACCAACAGCGTGGCATCGACTTGGGCCAGCACAGCTTGTTTGGACATGCAGCCACTTGGCTGCTTCAGAGCTGATTTACCGCCTGGTTAGTTTGGAAGCCCACAGTAGCACATGTTGGGCAGGTAGGAAAAGTACTGGGGAATTTCCATGTGCCATTGTCCAGGATGGGGGGGGGGGGGGGGGGGGGGGGGGCATGAGTGAGTGGAGCAGTCCTCTGAAATGCAAACTCAGCAGTGCGAAGGGCGATAAAGCAGTCCAGGTATTTGAATTGTTTGACGTAGTGCTGCCGGCCCAAGGCTGTGTGCAGGAGGTCATGCCCCTGGGAGTGAGATGGAGGGAGGAGGGAGCAAGGGAGGGTGGAAGAGAGAAAGAGAGGAGGGTCAGGATGTACATTCTGACTGCACTGCGGTATCCAAGCTTAGACTGGACCTCCTGAGCGTCAGCTGTCTAAGTTGAGGCGGGTCAGATTTAGCTGGAGACACTGTCCAGCGAACTGCTTTCAAGGTTAACATAGGAATTTGTTAATCGATAGATTGGAGTGGTAGCCGGTACTGCGTCTCCATGCAGTCTAAACAGAAGATAACACTTTATTAATCTTAGAGTGAAATTTGAGTAAGAACTCAGACTTGAACTTCCACATCCAGTAAGATCCTTCTATCACTGCACTTCCATCCCAGTATAGATGCTGCCATGCAGAGCGACCCTCAAACTACAACACAGTCCAAAACCTCAGAAATGGAGTCTCAGTTCATGTCAAGTCCCTATCGGAGCCATAATGTTTCAAGTTTGAGTCAAATGTCATGTGGTTAGCACAGCTGGCACACACTGAGGTCGTAGGACGCCAACTATTTACATGAGGGTCTCAATGCTGCCAATGTAACAAAACCAAATGTTCCAGAACACCATGAAACTATACTTGTTGTGGATCCAGATCTTTGAATACATCTACGTCCAGTGTGTAGCTTTGCTCACAAAACTAGAGCCGCTTAGCTGTTCTAGAGGCTAAGATAACCATAGCTCATTGGCACAGCTAAACACAGCTAAACACAGCTAAACAGGAATGCAACAGCTCACCTTAGACTTCCCAGGCGTCTTGCAGCCACCCTGGTCCCCCAGTGTCTGTGACCAGTGACACACACTGCAACCAAACAGGAGGGTCTACAGGATCTAACAGCTGCGGGAGATTGTTGTGCACGGCTGCGAGGAAGCCCACAGTCTTCCACAGTCTCCTACACTGTGGGTCTGATTTATAACCCTCTGGCTCAGATCATTCTCCCTCTGGAACAGGGGCCGACTGCTGCACACAACGTGAGAGCTTCTGTGATTGCGTGTGTGGGTGTGTGTAGGACTGTTCACGTGTGGCTGGTGACGCCTGTGTGTGTACGAAAACAGGTGTGTGTGTGTGTGTGACTTTAGTGTGTGTGTGCAGCATCCTCCTGAAATGACAGAGTAAACGGGGGGTGGGGCAGTTCACACCCCATACAGACCGACCCTCATTCTCTCACGCTGCTCTGCATCTGTGCAGCTAACCAACGCAGCGGAAGCGGAACGGAGGCGGTTTGGAACCGCAGTCTTGTGACGAGGTGGCCCAGTCATACCCTGAGGCGCCGTAGGGAAACCGGAGGGAGATGACGCGTGCCGTCTTGGTCTAATGAGAAGGGACCTGGGGTTCCAGTCATCCACCAGGTGTGGATGGCAAAGTGCTCCGCAAGTCAACCTGGCTTCTTCAAGTATTAAAGGAATCCAGTTCAAGAGTGACCGAAGCTAGCTCACTGTACCTTGCAACGTCAACTGTACTGTGGTTGTAATTCACCCAGCCTCTGCTACAGAGCTCCAGCAAAGAGACTTCGAAAGGTAGAATCTTCCGAGGCCGGGCACAGACATCTCACCGCAACAAGGGCCATCGTGAAGCCGAATCGAGAGCACGGCCATTGGTTAAGGGAGTGTTTCTCAGTCTCTACCCGCGTCACAGCTACGCTAGTTAGCAGGCTTTTGACATGGTCACATACACCGCTGGAGCCCGGCCTATCTGTCCACAAATGAGGAAGTGCTGAACAGGCAGCACGCAAAGACACAACAGAGTATTGGAGGGGAAGGGGCAGAGAGGAAAATGGGGAGAACGAGAGAATGCGTGTGGTACGTGTATGGGATGCAAATCTTGCATGCCTTTTTAACAAAACCCTTTCGCACTGAGGCTGTCCCACATAAACGTGGCAGGCTTGCTAAATCGATAAGCCTGGCTGGCTTGAGCAAGGGCTTTTTAGATCATATTTACAGACTATGATGGAATCAATCAACCTGATGCTGCTGATTTGTAGTCTGTTACCCTGCTAACGCCCCTTTTCCTCTCTCTGTCTCTGTCCTCCTGTATCTCTGTCTCTCTCCTCCCCTCGTCTCCCTTTTCTCCTCCTGTTTCCCCCCATCCAATACTCCTGTGTCACTCTCCCCCTTCTCTCTATCATCCCGTCTCTGTCTGTCTCTCCCCCTCCATTCCTGTGTCTCTCTCCCCCTTCTCTCTATCCTCCTGTCTCTGTCTCTCCCCCTCCAATCCTCCTGTGTGTCTCTCTCCCTCTTCTCTTTATCCTCCTGTCTCTGTCTTCCTCTCCTCCCGTGTCTCTATCTGACTCTCATTCGTCACTCTGTATCGTTCTAAACTTCTTCTATAGAATCCCTGACTTGACTGTTAGTTGACCCTGGGCCACCCCAGACTTATACAGAACACCAACACAACTCGGCACCACAGACTAATGTTCTTAGGTAGCTTAGGGTGTTTGCCAATTAACCATGAGGCAGGTGCTATGTATAGAACTAGCCTCTTCTGTCATCTTAGAGTGATTAAACTATTTGTTACACTAATGACGTTGTTGTAGCACTGTAACATTCCTTTTATTTAACATGACAAGTAGCTAGGATGTGGTTACTTTGCAATGCGGACAGTAAATAAAAGCCGTTCCTTGACTAACTACAAGAAATACGGTACAACTATGCACTTCTGATCCTGTACTTTCAATAAGCACTATTTGTACATTGCAAGTACAGTAGAAACGACTTGTCAACCCCAACAATTGGCAGGAAAGGTGTGTGTTTTGCTGACGGAGACTGTGTGACGTAGCCCGGACCAGAGTGTATGAGTGTAGCCCGGACTAGAGTGTGTGAGTGTAGCCCGGACCAGATTGTGTGTGTGTAGCCTGGACCAGAGTGTGTGTGAGTGAAGCCTGGACCAGAGTGTGTGTGTGTAGCCTGGACCAGATTGTGTGTGTGTGTAGCCTGAACCAGAGTGTGTGTTTGAGTAGCCATTTTAGATTACTATCTCAAACAATGGCAGTGTATCAACCTTAGCTAAAAAGCCAAGAGGATCCGTTTCATCTTAGCCCTTCCTGGCCACATACCCCAGGCTCCACCTCCGAGATGCTGAGCAAGACGCTAAACACCTCGTCTCATTTGCGTGTCATGTCCACGTGTGACTGTTTGCCCACTAGCCTAATAACTAGTGACATTAGTATGGCCTGACCTCACTGGCTCGCCTGGCTGATCCTCTCAGTCATGCTAAGCCAGTTTGTTGCATCCAGCAAAGACTGGGGCTGCTCTACGCTGGCTGAAGTCACGCTAGATAGGCTGGCCTAAGTTTCTCTGCTGTGGTACTAGGGCCAAGGAAACTATGAATGTGTCTATTACAGACTCCCAAACACTGAACCAAGAGTGTGTGAGAGACAGTCACAATCGATACTCTCTCATTCTCCTTCTCTAATGTTCTTAGTCTCTTACTCTCATTAGAAAAAGCTTAAATGCTATTGCAGCATTTTCTGACGTCTCAGCTCAGTGGGCTTATTTACATTAGATCTTTTAAGGTTAAGTCCATGGCATGACACACTTTGCTTTTTGAATAACGTGTCACAAGGTTGAGTGAGGGGGCTTTGCTCCTACCCTGAAAAAAAACAGCTGGATTTCCTGATAAAGGGTGTGTTAGGACTGGGCGGGTTAGGTTACTGAAACACAGAGTAACCAAGTCAGCCCAAGCCAAACTTGGTATAAAGGTGTGTACCCCTTTGTTCATAAGTACTGATTGCACTTGGTAGCCTATTGGTCCATGGAATATAAGTTGAGAGGTTCGAAAGCCATCATAATTAATTTAGCCTACATGTTAGCCCGTTCAGCAGACGCATTGTAAGACCAGTAAGTTTGTTTGTCTATCTATGTAAACAAACAAAAAATTAATCCATAAAGCCCATCTCTATATATGTAGGGCAATAAAGGCTCAATGGTCAGCTATCTGCTATTGATTATGAATTACTAGACAGGAAGTTAGCTTGTATCATTTTTATTGAGCTTGCTGACAGGCTGTCAACTGGAGGAGCTAAGTAGCTCTCTATTTGACACGCTACCAAAAAACTAAAAGCGATTAAGCGTTTTAGGAGTTTAAATTGGCACCTGGAATCAACAGAAACAGAACTTACTTTCTACCAATAAGTCCACGAAGCGATGTAGGAAGTTGCGTTTTTAACTCCAAAGAGGACGGAAAACGTTAGACGAGTAGTAGGCTAGTAACTAATGTAGACCCCGTTAACCAGCATAACAGAAGTTATTCATAAACTCCAGTAGATGCGGCACCAGCTTCGAGCCGTGTTCTTTTCTTTAATCTTATCCATTCTGAGTCCAGTGTTGACTTGTGTTTAAGCATGCGATCTTCTTGCGATTTCATTGAAAGCGTCTGCCTTGGGTCATCTCGCTCGCCATGCCATAGCCTACATAGACCGGGAAGTGTCATCTACAAGACTCAAACTCAGTCCCTGAGTCATTTGACAACTAGCATTTTTCCACCAAAACCGAAGCAGTTAGTAAAATCCCACGCAGGACTCCTGCTTCTTATTCTTTGACTTTGGCGGATTGCATCTAATTTAAAGGTGCAAAACTAGAACCATGCGGCTCATTGACATCGAAGACAGTTGATGTCGCGTTAGTACGGTTTTAATAAACCTGTATCAGATAAGCCAAATTCTGTTTTCCTTTTTATTAGTTCTTTAATGTACCCAACCCCTTACATTTCCAATTATTTTATAATTCGCCCTTCCGTCCTTCTCACCAAGAACTGTCCGTGTAAGAGTTTCACAATGATTGTAAATCGAGTTGTTACATCCCAAAACAATTTAAATCAGCCATGCTTCCTTGATTTCTTGTATGGTTTAGCCTACGTTTCAACTAACGAGCGCCCCCTACGGTGTACTTCAATCGGTGCGCTTATAAATCAATTACAGAAGAATACAAATTACATGGCAAATTTAGCTTAGCAGATTTTTGCAACTTTTGCAACATTTTTGGCAAATGTTTTCAGATTATGTATGTTTTTCAACCCATGGGTTAATCCTACGTCAAAATCAAATATTTAAAATATTGCACCATATACAATTTTTGTTTTGTTTAAATGCATCCAGCATTTAGAGTTGCTCAAATTCAATACCTTAGAACACAGTACACACAGTTGTGGTACAAACTACTTGTGTCCTGTGTCTTCTACAACATGTGGGATGCTGTTTCTTTCATGTATGTTTGTGTTGCTGTTTTTCAATCAAAGGCCATATGGTCCATTTGTACTTAGGTCTTCACTTTTTGATACTGGAATTAAATAATTATTTTATTGAGATCTGGTACCCTAGGAACTGCAAGCCGTTTGTGCTAAAGGCAGGGTAGGTAATGTTTTTGAGACGCACTTACATTTATCGAAATAAACTTCACATCCTCATAACAATCAATAGCCTAAATGTAATTCTCCCGACAGTAAAATAAATCTGATATTTGTGGCCATTGCAGAACTGTAATAAACACGAACAATCATTGCAATGATTGGATGGGCTAGCCTATTTGCCTGTTGTCCTTCTTCCGGCAGTAGTCAGGAAGTGCATTCATGTGTTTTGGTTTCAAAAATGTAATTAAGTTATCCATGACAAATGCAACTACAATCTAATTGCACATACATTCATCTGAAATCGGGGTCCATTACAGTTACGATACTTATTTTCTGTATTGATTGCATAATCCCAATTACGTGTGATCTGTTACTACCCCAACCTTGGCTGTGTGCTCCACTGCCCCTACTTTACTGCACAATGACAGATAAAATGTGGTTAAAGACTCCCGTCTGTCATCCAATTCCTGACAAGATTGGGTCTTTTCAATCATCAACCATGTGATAAAGTCAGAGCGAGTCATTCACAAAATGAAATACACATTTTAATATAAAAGTTTTATTTGATGGATTTGCTGATGTTGGCGTAGCCAGCTCCCACACAGGTCATCAGGACCTTGTCACCTCCTTTCCTCTTGTCATCCAGGGGTTTCCGTGTCTCGATCTTAAACATGATCTGGAAGAAGTCTCGCACATGCCTCAGGAACTCAATACTAGCATGGAGAGAGAGGGGAAGGTACAGGGAGCGAGACAAATCATTGAGAATTAGTTTGTCACACACACACACAACACACACACACACACACACTAGCAGCATGTGGGGAGTGCCATTTCAACAGAGTTCAACAAGTAAACATGAAACCCAGTAACACTGAAGTCCAGGTGACCTTTGACCCCTATGTCAGAGCTGACCAGCCAGGTGTACGTTTAGAAATTCACCAAGTATAAAGGTCACTGAAGAACAACAACGGCATGAAAACACACAGACCATCGAACTATTAAGGCTGGAATGTTTGTCTTGCACTTGTGACCTGATTATTCATACATTGTATGAGGTAAAAAAAAAAATCATCTGGCGTATTGCTCAGGACCCACAGATATACAAGTTTGATGCCCTGTTGAGCTTCACTAAGCGATGGTGCCTTGGATGGTTGGGTGGACATAGTTGTGCCCATTCAAGAGTCCTCCAGAACCAGCAGTCTTGCTGGTGCTGCTCCTCCACAGTCCAGCGTTGGCCCATTGCGATGGCACTGCCAATCTTCAGTTATCATAGTACTGTACTTTACAGAGACACAGCACCGGTACCATGATAACTGAAAATGGACAGTTCATAGCTGGGATCTCTGACACTAGAGCCACACACACGCACGCACTCACACACACACGAGAAAGAACCCACATAGGACCCACACATTAACTGTCCCCATAGAAAGGTTAAAGACGGTGAACAAATCCTTTCTCCCCCTCTCACACACAACGACAAACATACAACAAAAAATGAACAAAACTTAAGGCTAAGGTTGTTGGGAAATGAAACAAACCAACAATATTTGTTTTCATCAAACATTGTCAAGTTACTCCCCATGTTTCAGTTCCCACTGCAATAGAGACCTTTGTACCCCCTGAACCATGCCAAGTTGTCACTCACACACACTCACACACACACACTTACGTGTATGGAGAGAGGGGGCCGAGCAGGGCTTTGGACACATCTTGCTGGCCCAAGGTCATATACAGCAGCGCCAGGCTCTGATTGGCTGAATCCACACAGCCGCCCTGTAGACAAATGGAGGAACAAAAACATTAACGGGAGAATGAAGTAACAGCCGGGTGACGTCCATGCTAACGACCCCCCACCACTGTATTTGCATCACCCAGGCCCACCCAAGGGTTACAGATCATTAGGAAACCAAATACTGCTTAACGTTAACTAAAAAATCAACAATTGCATAGATGTATATATCCAACAGTCCCATCAATCAATCAGATCACTTCGGTAAAGGTGAACACAGATGAAGATTAAGCGCAACAAAAATTCTGAATAATGGCTGAACACCAACAGTTATATTTTTCTTTCTAGCAGTCTCCTCCATGAAGTCAGCCAGTCACCCACTTAACCAGTCAGTCACCCAAAAGGCCAGTCACTCAGACAGTCAGAGAGGTCCATCCTCGTCCTTCACCACTGCACTCCTCTTGTGACTCCACATATTTGGGATGCTGGAGGACAGAGAGCCCAGTCTGCCCAGCCAATCACGTGCCATGCTCGCCCCTGAGCGTTGTGGGTATTTAGCGTGACACGCGGTCAGCAAGAATATGATTCAATCACCTAACCATATCAAGAAACCATGGCAACATTGTTTGTCCGACATCCAGTTATGTTGACATGATCAGAATTCCTGACTGGGTTAATTTATTGTCTGACTGAGCCAAATCAGTTACATAAAAACATGCAAGCCCAGGCTTTCATCCTATCTAGATCGACTGTACCGTCACTGGGGTTGCTATGGGGTGGAAAATTCCAGGTACATTTCTAAGAATTCTAGAATGGGGGGGGGGGGGGGGGGGGGGGGGGGGGTTAAGGAAAATGTTCATGGGAACTTCCAATAGCAAGGGTGTCACAAAACATTTTAAAAAAACGACATAATGTCAGGTCATGGGAAAAAAATTTAAGCTGGCGTTGAGTCAATGATTAGTCAACTGAAGAAACAAAGCCAAGTAATGTAGTCAACAAGACCCATAGAAAATGTACTTACCTTAAACTATCTAGGCTCACCAACAACCAAGCCTAGCAACCACACTGCAGGTCCGGTATCTGATAGTCAACCTCACAGGACCATTAAACAGAGGAGCGTTCGTGACGTTAACACTTCAGTAGAAACTCTACACCCTCAACCACTAGCTAAGGCTTCTGGAAAGTACCTGGAATCCTCAACCACACAGACCACCAACGGCCTCCATCCTTGGAGAACACAACCTTTCGGTCTCTTGTCTGAGGAAGTACAATGCAAACTTTTGGACCATCACCACAGAGAACGCTCAAATTGGAGCCATCTGGTTTTTTAAACAATTACAATCAACAAACTGCATGTATTAGTCGTCGGTCACAGGTGCACAGCAACTATATGGAACAGGACAACTTCAACACCATTTCTGAGCAGTTGGCTCCAGTAAGATCCTGTGAACTTGCTGTCCCGCTCGACCCAAACAGACAGCAGTGTGTCCTAGTCTTCCATCTCCTTTTCACGTGACAGTTCAAATTCTCTCTCCCCCCCCCACCCCCCTAACTCAATTACTACCAATGAAACACATGCTAAGGACGCAGACAATGGGGGAATATTTACCTACATGTTAAGTCTACAGCAATGTAGTTCCAGAACCAGTGAAAGAAATGTATTAACTGTCAGGAGAGATCTGCAAGGACCCAGCTCCAGTCAAACATCCATTCCTCTATACGGAAACATTCAAGCCTTCATTCCAGTTTGCATTTTGGAACTCTTCACTTTCTCTACATAGGATGATCACCGTGGTAACTACCCAGTACTTGTATGCCAGATATTCAAAGAGCACACCACTTACGCCTTTTCTATCGCTGCGTCACACTGTCCATTTGTTATTCAGCTTTACTACGTTCACCAGGAGTCCGTACTGATTAACCACAAACCAAACATCCACACCTTCCCTCTAAAGCACACACTCAGTCAGACCCCAGCACACGTGAAAGCTTCAAATATTAACAATGATCCCAGCTGTCAAGAGTCCATCGGGTCTTCTCTGCTCTCCTCGCCAACCTGCTCTGGTCTCCTCGTCTCTCCCCTCCCTGGTCTCTCCCCTCTGTCTCTGCTGTTCTCTTCTCCGTGCGCCTACATCTCCTCTCTCCGGTGTCTCCTCCGGTCTCCGTGTCCCCCTCCCTCCCTCAGGCGCTTGTGGCTAACGAGACTCACATGTCCTCATGAGAGGGGCCTCGACCACGGGGGCCAGCCACGCCACAGACGAGTCACTGCCGTGCCCGGCTAATTGAATACGTTTTGATGAAGAGACTCTTATTCTCAAATCAAAAATGTACACGGCACACATTTTGAACGAGAGCACACATCAAATTGTTAGGCTATTACCATTACGGACAAGCCAGCACAATGACGCTGCTTGTACCCATTAGTCCTCCATGGTCCAAAACGTAACACGTCCACACTTGGGACATGCCAACACGCATTAAGGGACATGAATACACAGACTCACATTTAAATACATTCTATGGAACCACATATAAACACAAGATATTTTTGCACATTTAATGGGCAGACTAACCAGTACAGTCACTTAATCAGGACACCCATCTGACTCTGGAAGATTATTTTACACAGTCCCATCGTGGTAGGCTCATGTCAAATGGGCTACGTGTTGACACACGCAGACACACACACACACGCAGACACACACACACACAAGGACACAGTCCCTCACAGTCCAGGGTTTGACTCAATCACAGACACGTAAACAAATAGCGCCTCCTAAATGTTTACCCACATTCCCAGTTAACAACACTCTCGAGCTACTCAGAGGTCTGAGAATGGCTGTGTCTTTGTCAAGTACAGGGACACATTTGTGTGTCCATGTGTGTGCGTTTATGTGTGTGTGTGTGAGACCCACCCTGTAGATCTCCTCCAGTAGCAGTTTGGCACAGTTCCTCCCCAGATCCTCAGGCAGTACAGGGTCTCCCTGGCCCTGTGGTATGGAGCTCATCTCAGCACTGAGGAATGATCCTGTCAAGGTCTCAGCTACAAGGGTCAGTCCAAAACCTGGTGACCTGACACACACACACACAGTTAGAGCTTGTCCAGAGGGGGGGGGGGGGGAAGAGGGTGTGTGCGTGTCTGTGTGCGTGTACATACTTCCCCGAGTTTGCTCCCTTCATATGGTCTGTGTAGATGTAGATATCAGGTATGAACTTGTTGAGAATGCTCCGGGCAGAGTCCACAATCCTATTGGCCATCTGGGGGGACACTCTCACAGAGTAGCTGAGCCAATCCAGTCAAGGTGTTCAATACCACAGTTCACACGGTGTATGCAAGTGTGTGTGAGAACATGATTCAGTTAGTACTGTAGACATGAAAGTTCCGAGCTAATAACCACCCAATATAACAAACCAAGGGTTCTCCCATGGCTGGCAGAAACAACAGTTTCAATTCAGTTGAAACATGTTTTATTACATAAATTAGCCCAGCTCTAATTACAGCCTAAATACACATACCAAGGCCCCATACACACACACAAGCGGTTGCCTGCCGCTACATTAAAAATTCAAACTAACCAAATCAAAGCAGAAACAGCTGTAAAACATCCCAGCTATACTGTTCTTAAGATCTGCCCACGAGTGTGCCCTATGAGTGGCCGGCTATTCAGTGTTGCCAAGGATACGCTATCCCTCGGATCCTCTTGATCTTCCCAGGGTCAGTGAGCTGGACGGGTCGGATGGTCCGCCGGACTGGACACCTGAACAGAACCTCCCCTCCTCCTCCTGGGGCCACGCCCCTCTTTACCACCTGAACAACAACACAGGAAGACTCCAGACCTCCGTCTTTCTTCACATGCCTATCGAACCTTTAGAACGTTTTAACACCCGACTCGTTCATAACGTCTGATCCGAGTCGGGCTCGGTTGATTCACGGAGGTCTTCTCGCTGTCGAAACGTCTCACCTTCAGTTCAAGACCTTCCCCGTCAATGCCAAACTGCTTCATCAGAGGAATGGCAGTAGACTTCAGAAGGTCCACCTAGAGGGAGAGAGAGACAGAGAGAGAGACACAGACACGGGTCATGAGCTCCCTACCCCCTTTTACCCACCGTTCCACCACAGATCCCCCCACTGCTCCACCCCTGTGTGAGCGCATGCTCACCGAGGGGTCCACTGGGTCATTGGTGACCCCCTTCAGTGTGGCTCTGAGAGGGTTCTTCATGAAGGGAGCCAGCATGAGGAGGGCCTCCAGGTAGAACCCTATAGCACGCTGGGTGTTACACTCATGTTCTATCGTCCCTCCATACAGCAGACCGGGCTGGTAGAAAAGCATTGTGCCTAACAAAACAGAAATGAAAAGCTCAGAACAGAACTCAGGTCAGTCATTCACCGGGGTAGGGGGGTAGGTTTAAGAGGACACAGAAACCCACTTACTCCACACGTTTTAGAGGGCATGAGGCCCACATATGTTTAGGTATGAGGCCAAATATTTGCATTTCTCTAAGTTTAATGTGTGAATATATACACTCTATATGAGAACATACAAATAGTACCTACTAAATTGATTCGTCTGTGTATGAATTCATATGTAACTTCGCACTTATTTGATTTGTACATTGATTTGCTAAAGCATGTCCTGCATAAAGCTTACCTGTTTGATTTATTTCTATTCTGGTTCCGTTTGTCACCTTGTCCAGGAGTCTGATAAAACTAGCTTCAAAGTCTGGAGGAAACAACAGTGCTGCATTAGAAGTGTGTGTGCTTAAACTTGCATGAGCAATACGCTGCTAGTAAACAACTGTAGATCATGCCATAGACTGCCACACCCAACTGGCTAATGCAACGTTAGTCTGTCTTGGTTAAAACAGACAGACTTCTAATTGCGGTTGAACGATAACTTCTAGGTAGTTAACCGTGTCTGCATAATTAGATCAAGATGTTAAGATTTTATTTAGAAACACGTGTGGTAGAGATGGCTTAAGGGCGCGTGAGGGCATGGCCACTAGAGAAGACGATTGCCAGCGCACAAAAATTACCTTCCAACAATCACAATGGTAACAACAGTTCACTTTCATGGACTTGAGAATCAACTGTTATAAAAAATTATGTCTGTTGACCAATTTGCTGGCAACAAGCGTCAAGTGTGACGCACGAAAAAAGCTGAACTACAAACTGCGTAGCAGCTAGCCTAGCGAGCTAACTAGCTTGCCATGTGTAAAACTGCGACACCACATGTTTTTGTAACTACGTACCTCGAAGCCCGGGGTTGTCATCCTTAGATCGTATGTTCCTTATTTTTACCCTTTTACCACTTAACGTTGATAACACTAATCTTTGTCTGAAGAAATTACAACCGTCGTAAATGAGCCCGTGGCTTGCCATGCTGTTGTTGTTGTTTCTCAAAGTACCTTCATGGGGATACACGTGTTTAAGACATGACGAATAAGACAAGCTACGGCAAGTCATGAGGGAGTAAAATAGTTCTAATTTCGTATTTTCATTTTGAACCGCTAGATGACACCGAAACACTGTTGTGTACGGAAGTAGCTGATTCTCTCCTTAAACATCAGGTCTTTCACCCAGGTAGGCTCCATCATCAAATCTATTGAGATAACACACAACTATTGACTCACTTGTTAATATAGACATAAATGCATTGACACCCATCCACTCTAGCATATTCCTGTAAAATTCCTATCCTCTTATCGAGATATTATTAAGAGAATATGTATCTTCCTAGATCCGTAATAGCCTACATGCCAGACCCGAGACCGACCGTGAGAGCTCGTTTGGTAAGCCGACCTTTTCGAAGTTCGACACGGAGGATTATAGCAGTAGCCTAGGCTATAGTCTAACCTAGCCAACAATGAATTTTTATCCCAGTTAACCAGGACAACAGACCAATTATATAAGAGTGTTACACAATAAAGATAGCAGAGTCGGATGTATTGAAGCCTACATAACAGCTGCTATAATTATATTTTAAATGGCTTGGATTAAAGAGATGTCAAGACAGCATGCGTCGGGAAAGGTGCATGCGCGTGTCCTCATTTGCTTTCGTTTTTTTTACAGTGACTTCCTCCTCCTTCTCCCCCATCCGCTTCAAGATTTTCGAACATGGGGGGATTTGACCGAGGGACCACGTCGATCTTCAGACTACAGAACTGTGGGAGACGCCCACATAGCTCTGTTACGCATTGTGCTTATAGCGCACTTGGAGAACCTCTCCATATCAGGAATATTAATTGGGAAGAATAAGTCTATTCTCTAACTTGTGATTTGAATAAGACACACTGGAAAATGGTTTTACAAAGGGTATTCCGTGCTGTTATCATGGGACCGCCCGGTTCGGGAAAAGGGACCGTTTCAGAGCGCTTAACTAAAAGTTTCAGTCTTAAACACCTTTCCAGCGGTGACCTTTTACGGGCCAATATTAAAGCCCAAACAGGTAAGTTGAGTGTGCATGATGCTCACCATTATTTACAGTTGTATTGCATCAGAGAAGTAGGATACGGTGAAGCGGCTGTCCGTAACACACTAGTTATTTCTGACGTGTAAGCTCTGTAATGTCACATTTTATCAATCCTATTGCATATTTGACCTTGCCTAGAGGGATAGCCTTTAGTATAGAGATCAAAATTTGGTCAACAGCGTACAACAGCGATTTTTGCCCTTGCTAATCATCTGGATTTCCAGTCAGAATAACTGAGAAAATATGACTGAGAAGAATGTAAACCAACACTCGCCCAGGCCTGTTTAAAGTCTGTTTTCTGGAGCTATAGATAAGAGAAATACTCCCTGTCCTTCATTTTTATCTTGCTGTTTAGAAGTAATCAACCGGGAGTCAAACACAAACCACACAGTCCTGAAATGGGGGAAAGACACTACACATAAAACAAATTTAAACAGTAATCCACGTTTGATTTGTTAAGAACAGTAATTAACACTTTAATGAGCACGATCCATTGTACCGGAGTCAGACTCAGTAGATCTGCTATCTGACACAGCCATATAAGCCATGTCTTGTGAAGAACCCTTAGGGTCTGACCAAGGCTAAAGGCTTATCCTTAAAGAAGTCTCCTGAAAAGCTTTCCCCTAGCCTACACATATTCTGTTCATTGCCATTGGAGTTTGTAAGTAAAAAAAACTCAACAAAAAAACAAACAACATTCCTCGCCTGCAAGGTTTACAAAAGGCATGTAGCAAAACTGGTTTGTGTTGACAACTCACACTGCTTATGGTCAGCTTGTTTTCGCTAGTCGTTATGTTGAAGGCTAGGATACCGTAGAGGTTCATCCTTACAAGGAGCTGGCTTGTATTAGTATTCCCACAGTAGGTCCTGCAGGGCCTCTCTCTCCCTGGGTTCTTTTTGTCAGGAAATTCCATTCTCCTATTGGACACCGACCAATTAAGGAGAAGGCCTCTGAGAAACTCTACCCTCCCCCAAATCGACTTGTTGAAATTGTATACAGGAGATATTTAAAAAAATAAACTTTTTGAATTGACACAGAAAAAGATTTACGTGTAAATAATTATTCCTGTGTCTTGTCTCCTGTCCTCTCTCCTCCCCCTTCTACTGCCCCTGCTCTTTCCCCTCTCCTCCCCCTTGTACTGCCCCTGCTCTTTCCTCGTCCTCTTCTTCTTGTCAGAGCTTGGTCTTCTGATGAAGTCCTGCATCAGCCATGGTCAGCTGGTGCCTGATGATGTCATCTCCCGCCTAATCCTGGCAGACCTGCGAGACATGGACCACACCAGCTGGCTACTGGATGGTACGTACATAAAACCTGGTACCTGTAACACAGCACATAGTACCTACAATCTAGTACCTAGCACCTAGAACCAGCAGTCTTCTGGACAGCAGCCCTGTCAAACTAACCTCTGCCATTCTTTGTCTTTCTTGCTCTGCCCCGTCACCCCCTCCAGGTTTCCCTCGTACGGTGGCGCAGGCTGAGGCTCTGGACAGTGTCTACAGTGTGGACACGGTCATCAACCTGGACGTGCCGTTCCAGACCATCCAGCAGCGACTCACCTCCCGCTGGCTCCACCTCCCAAGCGGCCGAGTCTACAACATCAACTTCAAACCACCAAAGATTGCTGTGAGTGGTCAGAGCTAGAAGCTGATATACTGCCATTTTGGTACCGGAGACTATTTGGTTTGGTAGTCTGATACTTGCTGTTATGGTGAGATGATGGTCATGGTGCTTCCTTAAACAAAACACCATTGAACCTTTGAACCCATAGAAGACAATGCCTACTGGGTGGGTTAGAACACAACCTTAGATGCATAAGATTTACCCAATCACATGATTTCATAAGGGACACAAGGTATCACAAGAAGTAGTGTACTGCTTATTGTTTATAGGGGGGAGGGGAGGGAGAGGGTCTAACCAGATAGGTATGGAAGGACCTGAACCAACAGTGAGTGTTTCCAGTGATGCCAATTTCATCCAGCATGGAGATGGGAAGTTGATAGTGACTGTTGACAGTGTCAACAACGTGAAGGAGGGACCCCAGCCGTGAATAGTTGAGGGAGGACGGGTCCTGGGTCAACTTCTCCAGCAAGGGGGTGACATGAGCCATCTTTGAGTCTGAGGAGAAAACACCAGTGGTTAAAGAGGTGTTGATGATTGAGGAAAGATAGAGGGAGGAATCAAGTAAGAAAACCTTTACAACTTTACAAAGTGTTGTTGTCCTTTAGGTCTCTATGATATTGTGTCTCTATACCAGTGGCACACACATTCTTGAGTATTTCTCGGATTCTCCATGCAACCACTTGAGTTTGGCTCTCACACAAGTGGTTATGGCTATCTGTTTTCCCAAAGTCTAAATGTCCTTGAGAGAAAACTAGGCCAGTGTTTTTCCAGGAGAAGGGAAGAGGGAGTAGAAGAGAGGGTGAAAAGGAGGAGGGAAGAAAGAGAGTAGGCTTGGACAGATGGATTAAGTATCAACGATAAAAGCTAAGGGAGAGAGATAAAGAGAGACAAAGAGAGAGAAGGAGATAAGACAAGGTGTGGACTGTTTACCGTAGACATCCAAGTAAAGACCTTTAGTCTCATCTCGGCTATTCAGGCTGAAGTTACACCAGGGCAGCTGTATTGTGTAAACATAACTGTCAAATGGGAGCTGTGCTGTTTGGCCTCTGTCCATTCCTCCTGTGTCTGTGATTTCCAAGGATTGTAATGTGAGACTAGCACTTCATAAAGCCCAGAAGCTGTAAGACATTTCTGGTTGAATATTAACTTCTGTATTTGTTCTGGTATGCGCTGAGAAGTGACTGAGTTTAAACAATAGATTGACAGTGTCAAAAGGTTTCCCAGGGCAAAGCAGGGCGCTACAAAGGGGGGGACATTGGTGTTTCAGAAACTTCACTCCACAGAGTTGAGTTCTAGTTACAAAGAGCTGCCCAGTCTTTGGTGTGTATAGTTTGTTTGACTTTGTCTCTCCCTGGTTCCTCAGGGTCTTGATGATGTCACAGGAGAGCCTCTGGTGCAGAGGGAGGATGACACACCAGACACGGTGTCCAGGAGATTGAAGGCCTACGAGAACCAGACGCAGCCAGTCCTGGAGTACTTCAGGTAACATAGCAGAGGCGGTTCGGCGACAGAATACAGCAGAAGGACCTGGTGACCTGGGTTCAAGTCTCACATATACACTTAAAAAGTGTTTAAAAGGGAGACCTAACAAGAACCAATTTTAGCTCCCCGAGCTAAAGCCTCAGTCATGGCAGGACTGTGAGTAAAATAAAAACCAGGCTTACTCACTACGTGTGATTCAATCAAACGTGTCTGCCCTGAGCGAATACGTGATACATCATGGCTATTTTTGGACCAATTAAAAGGATGAACATTCAGCTTTTCCAGGGGCATGTGTCCCAGTTACAGGCTTTTCCCACTGCAGATTGTTGGTATCTCTTCATCTTTGGTGACTAGCAGGCAGCAAGAAGATGAAGTGAAAGGTATAAAACATGACGTCACAGAGACAGAAATAGAAATAGTGGACTCAGGCACCAGCTACCAACAGCTGCTCACTTACAAAAAGCTATTGTTGATTAAAAAAGACACTGAATCTTGATACAGCATATATAATGGGATTTAGCATGAAGATATTCTTCCTTCTCAGCTTCTTCCAATCCTTATATTCTTTGTTAACTTGAGGTAAAGTTGAGGGCTTAGGTTGGTTGAGGGGCAGTTCTATGGGCGTATGTCAACCCCTCTGTGACATGCTTGCGTGCAAAAAGGGCTATACAAATACATTTGATTTGATTTAAAGTGTGGATCTTATTACATTCTGTCCTGCAGGAGTAAAGGGGTCCTGCAGACATTCTCTGGGACGGAGACCAACCAGCTGTGGCCTCACATCCACACTTCGCTGTCTAAAATGTTCTCCAACCAGAGCCAGAAAGTGTTGGGGAACATGTAGCGAGCCTCTCGGATGGTCGAGGGACATGTCTGGCTCCTGGGTTCTCATGGCCTCGAGGAACCGTTTTTTTCCACAGCTATACTCCCTCTACATTTACATTTAGTCATTTAGTAGACGCTCTTATCCAGAGCGACTTACAGTAAGTACAGGTACATTCCCCCCGAGGCAAGTAGGGTGAAGTGCCTTGCCAAAGGACACAACGTCTTTTTGCATGGCCGGGAATCGAACCGGCTACCTTCTGATTACTAGCCCTGATGACCAGCCCGATTACTAGCCCGATTCCCTAACCGCTCAGCCACCTGACTCCCCATGCTGCTCCCTCTACGTTCGTTCTACCCTCTCTCTACCCTCCCTCTACGCTCCCTCTACCCTCCCTCTACGCTCCCTCTACCCTCCCTCTACCCTCCCTCTACGCTCCCTCTACACTCCCTCTACACTCCCTCTACACTCCCTCTACCCTCCCTCTACCCTCCCTCTACGCTCCCTCTACGCTCCCTCTACACTCCCTCTACCCTCCCTCTACGCTCCCTCTAACCTCCCTCTACGCTCTCTCTACACTCCCTCTACACTCCCTCTACCCTCCCTCTACGCTCTCTCTACACTCCCTCTACGCTCCCTCTACGCTCCCTCTACGCTCCCTCTACACTCCCTCTACCCTCCCTCTACGCTCTCTCTACACTCCCTCTACCCTCCCTCTACGCTCTCTCTACACTCCCTCTACACTCCCTACCTGGACAAGAATGTGGAAGATGTACTGGGGGCTGTGTCACATTAGGGGTGTATCTCAATGGTCTCAAGTGACTCCCTCTAGTTTTTCTCAATTAGCTCTTCATCATTGCACTGATGTGGAAACACTGGACAGTATAAATCCATAGGGTGGATTTATTGAAACTGGTTCCTTTTTGTCAGGGGGGTTCCTCAGTCATAGACACAAATGAAGGTGAGGAGACAAGGGCAGCGCAGACTGTTGAGATGCACCCCTCCTGTCTCAGTTACTTTGAGTCGTCTGATCCAGAGCCAGGGAACACTCCTCCCCCAGCCTGTCTGGGACAGGGCAGGGTCATTCCTTATCACATTTCAGTAGCACAAGTGCCCAATGTGTATGTTGACACTAGATCATGAAGTACCTATAATGCAATTTAATGTCTAGAATGATTGTTTTTACAGAAACTATGAATCACAATGCTATTAAGGAGACTGACTGATTTGTATGCCTTTTTAATGACTGACACTTGATTGTGGTGCAGCTTCATAGTGTGGCCTTTGGTAGCTGGCCATGGGTACACTGTGGGAGTAGACAGAGATACGAGGGACTGTTTGTTACTGAGTAGGAAACATTACATTGGCAAACATGACATGCACCTAGCTATCGTCTCTCTAATAAAAAACATTGTTGATATAGAACAGCTACATACATAGAAGTCTGTACCATAGAGAAGCCGTCCATGAACGCAGCACTGTGTAAACCTGTAGTTTGTTCTATGATCGTGGCCTTATTTCCACTAGATTCTAATATAATTTGTTTTAATATGGAGTTGTTGTATTCAGCATTGTATGTCTTCACCAGCAATTTAGTAAAAAATCTATAGTTATTTTTGATGAAGCAAGACATTTGTGAATTAGTATACTTATGTGAAACAAGTTTTATCTGTCTCAATGGAATAATTTAAGGGAATACATGAAAATAAATGATGCACACGGTAGCGGTTCACATCTTCATTCATGTTTATTGTTGCTGTCTTTTAGAGCACATCAAAGGACCTTATTAAGGAGTGTGTGGAAGCCATGCCTCCTGTGCTGTGCTTGGCTAGCGCACAGAGCCTCCAGCACAATAAGGGGATCTGGCTCTAATCTGGCTAGATTAGTGTTTGGTAATTTGTATCAATATCCATGCTCCATTAAAGGGCACCGGAGAAGCCAAGCATTGTTTCATATTTCAATCCTGAAGAAGCCATTGTCATCTTTGTGCGATTTACGTACAAAAGCTTACAAGCGTACCATGACGACGTCGGAGCTATACCCGGTTCCTGGAGTCTGGAGATTTCCCCCAGTTTATTGTGAAATAACCAACGGCATATTCCAGATTGTTCCGAGGTGGCACATAAATAAACAAACCTTTGTGTTGAGTTTTCTTTTCATTTTTACTGTCACAGCAGCTGAAATCCAATGTTGCTTTGCATAGTATGTCAGTCATGGAGGGGACAGGCCTAGCATGACACTGTGAAGGCTCACAGCATTACTGCTGCGACCCTGTCATCTCAAGAGCATCACTGCTGCGACCCTGTCATCTATACAAGCACAGACAGAGCCACCAGCAGAATGGCATGGTGGGAAATGATGATAGCTTAATGAGACGGGTCCTGTATTTGATGCTTGATGAAGACAATCCTTATTGAAGTTCAGCTGTCTCTGTAACAATCCAGGTAATGTCAAGTTTTAGTCAGGGTTCAGCAAGTTAACGCACTTTCCTACGAATTCCTTTTGATCGATTACGGATTGGATGGGCCTCAGTCACCTGGGAACAGCAGCAGCACTAAAGCCAACAGTGTACTTGAATTAACCATCAGTAAACAGGTTGATGGATGTCGTCACGGCCACACACCCTCTCCGCTCGCTCTGCCAAGCCGTCTGTGTAGGCCACTCTGTCTCGAATGAAGAGAAGCGAACGAGATGCTGGATCCAGTCAGAGTTCCCCACTTCCGTGTTGTTTACACTCTTTCCAACGAGTGCCTGTGACCGACGTGGATGGAGGGAGCCTGCGCGTGGACAGGTCAACCTTCTGTGTGACACTCGGGACCTCTGAGAGAGAACCCCAGCTGGATGAGCAGTACGAGGCCCTTCAAAACACACGGACTGACATTCTAAGCATTGTTTCATTCAGACAAAAATAAACAGAAAAACAACAATTCTGATGGTTTAAAAAAAAAAAGCCCAAATGCATCTGCCCCCGGGAAAAAAAAAAGACTTTCAAATCCACGTGATTAGGAGACAGGGACGGTGAGCAGGAAAGAAAGCAACAGGAAGTCTCTCAAAAATGCCCCTCTGTCCTTCCAGTTCTTCTTTTAAATACCTTTCCGTTTGGAACTAATTTAAAGTGCAAGACACATTCAGACGCAGATTCTGCATACAAAAATAAGTCTCTGTGAAGCTTAGCCCTTAGTCCTCCATTTTGACGTCATCCTATATTGAGGAGTCATTCCCTTACGATGGGGCGGGGGGGGGATGAAGGAGCGAGAGGTCTTGCACCCCATAGGCTAGGAGGTCTCCATCATGCGCAGGTCGTCTGTTTCTGCAGTGTCGTCCTTCGCCCACCTGGCTGTAGTTGCCCAAAGGCCCGCCTCCAGACAGCGCTTTACATGGTACTCTGCCACCTGGTGGAGAGAGAGAGAAGAGGGGGGGAAGGAGACAAGACAGAATGAGAATGTGCGAGAGAGAGGGAGAACAGAGAGAGAGAGAGACAGATAGAGAGAGAACAGAGAGAGTGCAGAGAATGACAGTGAAACACCAGCAGGAGAGGGATTACCAGGCCCTAGTGCTCAAACAGATTAGGATGTTACGTAACCTCTCAAGCACTATGCTGCGCAGAGTGTCACTGGTTCACAGAGTTCTAGAACTCTGGCTCAGAACCGGTGCTGTGGGAGGGGAGGAAGAGGAGATGTTTGTCTCCCTATTTGGCAGACAGTCAAACTAAAGGGCCTGCTGGGAAGGGGGGGGGGGTGTTCCTCTCATTCTTTTAGTCCAACAACAACAAGCTGTGTTCTGAAGCACTTCAGCATGACTGTCTCATTAGAACACACACACACAGCAACACCATCTGCCACCTCATTTATTTCTATGGCTACCTTTGCTACGGTCTAGACTCCCCTGTGCAGGGGCTTACGGGAAGTGAAAATACCTGTGGGTTCATGGTGCTCAGAACATTCTGGAGGATCTGCCTGTCTTGCATCTGGAAACCTGCCTTCAGCTCCTACAAACAACAACATCACCGCAAACAGTGATGAACTTATCATGAACTCACGTACACATCACCATCCTGACATATTCTTCATAGCGTAACATAGTGACACCATGACATTAACATGAGAACATTACTCCCATTAGAACAGAAACAATCTGGTGGGTACTGGAGAGGATTTCTCTCGCTCACACAGATTTAGATTTCCTGTGATCACGCGACACGTCGTGGCGTGACGCTGCTCCAGGGGTGCGTTGCCGTCGTGTCCACCAGGGACGGGAAACATCTGGGCAGACTTACGGGAGGCAACGACTCCAGAACCTCCTTGGGGTCGAGGGGACAGTGTGGCGTGGCGGTGGCCTGGTGTTTGGCGTCTGTGGGGCCGTCGCCGCCCTTTGTCTTGGCGGTGTGCTCCCTCACCCTCCCCTTGAAGGCCTCCAACTCGGTCAGGAACACGTCAAGGTAGCCCTCCTGCCCTGCCTGGGACACAACACACACCAGCTAAAGGATGACTCATCACCTGACTCATCACCTGACCGGGGGAGGGGGTCCAGGTCTGGATAGGTCCGGTGTCCAACCCTTTCCCCAAGTGGGTGGAGGGAGGGATGCTCAAACACCAAAACTTGACTTAAATGAATTGAAATTGAGATCATTTATTTCGAAAGTTAATCAAACAGCCCAAGCAAAACTAATAAATTGCATAGTTCAAAACAATAACAGCTTGAGCGTCCGCAAACAAAAATATGAATCCAAATGAGTTTTTCATTCGAGGTTATTCTTTTGGATCAGAATCATGCGGTCTCACCTGCTTTGAGGAAGAGGGAGAACTGCCGCAGGGATTACGCGGGTTTCCTTTGACACAGATTAGGCCTGACTCAGACGTCTGATGGAGGACGCTCTCTGGATTAGGATTAATCTAGTTGATGGAAACCTCATCTAGCTTTGAGCCACCATTGACCCAACATTGAACGGAGCTTGTATGATGTGTCATTCCAGACTGATTCACTAAATGCTCACAGGGGAGTCAGATGGCTGAGTGGTTAGGGAATCGGGCTATTAATCAGAAGGTTGCCGGTTAGATTCCCAGCCGTGCAAAATGATGTTGTGTCCTTGAGAAAGGCACTTCACCCTACTTGCCTCGGGGGAATGTCCCTGTACTTACTGTATGCTCTGGATAAGAGCGTCTGCTAAATGACTAAATGTAAATGCAGTGCACTTCAGGCATGATGTCATGTATATTTGCAGTGTTTGTGTGTGAGTGTTGATGATTACGCATCATGAATCGTGTCTCTCCCTAGTGGTCAAAAGACAGCAGTGCATCAAACTACAAATGCCACCTTTGGTTCTCCTTTACTTCCCTCACTATCCTCCCTCTCACCACCCCTCCGTCTCTCCAGAACAGCTCGTCAGACAGTTATATATAGTGTATTACCTTGCTGTTACATAAGAACATTACTGAAAGCAAGAGGATCAAATTAGCCTTCTTCTAGTCCCTCCTCCAGACCTGGCCTAACACAGGTTGAACAATGCTGTGGTGTGTACAAATGATACTACACACAAACCCCTATTTGAGCCACACTACACACCAACCTTTCTTTACTGTGATGCTAGTGAAACCATGCTAGACACGTCATGTTCCCATAACACTGTTGTTGACTCACTTTGTAACTATTACAGCTCCTGCTTACTTGCTATATCCTGCATCCTTGGGCCAGCTCATTGTGTTCCTCCCTACTACAGCGCCGTCCCCCCTTTGTTTACTCACTTTAGCTTTGTGGAAGAACTGTCGGAAGCACCCTCTGGGGTCCTGCTGGGAACTGCTGGCCATCTCCAGGATGAACTGCATGGCAACAGCCTGGTGAGCCACCTGCTCCATCAGTGCCTCCTTCTGAAGAAAGCACAGAGGGACCGCTGGCCTGAGAGGGTGTGTGCATGTGTGTTAAGAAGGTACCCTGAACTTCAACACTGGTGGACTGTCGACCACAGAGCAGGCCTGTTCCATGAACCCCCGTTTACAAAGAGCTGGGATTAAAGTCCCAAACCTGACTCGAATGAAACTACAAATTAATCAGGGCTAAAGCAATCCCATAAAGACTTATTCTAGTTCACGCGATCCAATATCTTCTCTGGAAGGGACAGGACTAAAGAATTATCGACCAATCATTGCATTCGGCCCAAATGTAATGATGGGATGACAGCCCTGTCTGTCAATCTAGATTTGCACACTGACACGTGACAATGGAGGGACAGCAACCCTCCCCAGGAGTGTGTGCGTGTGTCTGCGGAGTGCATGGGTGTGTTTCTAACCTCCTCGGCCTGCAGTCCAAAGCACCAGAGGATCAGGTAGTTGGCCGTGTCTTCACAGATGAGCTGGGGCAAGTCAGACAGGAAACGCTGGCTGTCATCCCACCTCCTCAGCATACCTGATAGCAAAAGTAACAACAACAATTGTCGCACGGGCCGCGTCAACGCGTGTTGAATCATACTCCCCAATGCCTTACCAAAATGTCTGAGTTCTTGTTCATACTTCTGAACAAAAGTCTTGCTCTTGTCCTGTTCCATGTCAACATTCTTGCTTTGGACATTGATGATGCTCTACAACACAGAAGGTGGGTTGGAGGTTGGCTGAGTCACAACGTCACTCAGAGTATGCATGTGTGGGCGCGTGAGTAAATGAATGCGTGAGGAGGTAAACGGAATGAGGGAGAAAACGATGTGAGAACGAGTTGGCGAGCGAGCGGCCGTGTGTCTGAAAGTCACCTTGTCGAAAACGTCTCTGCTGCCATGGGCACCAAGCACGGGGCTGTGGCTGGGGTCATGACCTCCCAACATGCTCTCCTTGCGCCTCCACTCCGTCTCGGTGACGCTGAGCTCTGCATAGGAGGCCCTGGCCCGTGCCCGCTCCTGCTCCGTGGACTCTGAGCTGTGCAGCTCCAGACTGCAGAGCTGGTCCTGGGCCTCCACCAGCCCCCAGCTGGACACCACTGAGGCCTTGACACTCTGGCACAGGGAGGCCATGGACGAGGACAGGCCCTCTGCCCTGGCTTGAGCCTTGTGAGAAGGGTAAACAGGTTTGGGGAGGAGGATGGGGGACAATATTGGGGGAGGATGAGGGTTGAAAGGATGGGGGAGAGGAGGGGAGAGAACAGAAAGAGATGTCAAAGGAGGATAGAGGATTCTTTGTCGGTGACAACAAAAATAATCCCTTCATCAACTCCCCAAGAAAAGATAACAGCCTTAACATGGCAACTGTAAACAAATCCATGGCAACATCGCCCACCTTCGCTAAGCGAGCAACAGATGTCCATGTACTCATGGACACTGCACATTAGGGAATAGTAAAGTGACGCAGTGACTGTATATGGTTGGTGATCTCATCCTTGGGGATAGCATTAACAGCTGAACTAGCTATTTGATGACAGCGCATGAATACAGACGTCCAAGCCTCGCATAGGCATATAAGGTCTAAGGCATAAAACGGCTACCGCAGCCTCCAAACCGTATTCATGTGAGGCGGTTCTGCCTGGCTATATATGACGGACGCCGTGCTCTTTGGTTTCTTGATGTAGGTAGCTACAGCCATTGTTAGCTCGTTAGCCGATCTAGCATAGCTGGCGAGTGCTATTCACATTAAACATTGATCTCGCTGAGTCAGTGGCATTCCCTAAGCATATAAAGAGTGATGGTGTAAAGGTAACTTGAAAACAGCATTAGAGCTTAAAAGCTAGCGTACAAGCCAGCCTTTTCTGATGAGGACATGAAAAAGAACTCGTTTGTGAGCTAGTTAGCATTAGGTAATGAGAGAAAAAGCTCCTGCTAAACTCCTCAGTCTCGAACTCTCCTGATTTAAGCTAACAAGCTAATGTAGCTAGCTAGCTAGCTACTATTTAAGCTACTATTCATAAATCCCCGTTTGGAGGCGAAATCAACACCAACAATACCTGAAAGTTAAGGGGCGGAGTGTCGAAGTTATTTGGTATAGAGCCAGAGGCACTGCAGGGATCTCCGTCCGGATCTGAGAACATGGGATCTCCGTCCCTGAACCACTCCATCATCAACACTGTATCTGTCTTTGGTCTCACTCGGGTTTCTCACTGGCGAAGCGATCGCTACCAGCTCACACTTCTCCGTCAGTTCTGCAAGGTTCCAATGTAGACAATCAAAGTGCTAAGTTGTCTATGTCATTTAATATTGCGATGAATTGGTAGTCTGAAATACAACACAGCCATGAACAGCTTATTTTTGCTGACAGTCCCCTCCACCTCCTTGTCCATGCTGCTGTGCTGTGTCACTAGAGCACGTGGCCGACAACTTTGATCACGTGACACTTGTTTTGACGAGCAACTAAAGTCCGTGTAAAGCAAATTCCGAGATTTTTTTCTAAACAGATGAATGTTTGAAATGTATTGCTAAACATGTTGCAAAGACTATGTTATGTAAGAACTATGTAGTACTGAATTGTGGAGTTGGATCATTAAAACGTTTTTCACAATTTTTCTGTTGACGATTTTTGGGGCGGGGCTGAAATAATTCCTCAATTACGCATTGTAGGCATATGGAATAGGGCTCCTCTCCCAACTCCCAGCAATAAGTTGATAAGACTTCTGTACTCGTTGTCAATAGTAACTAGTGGGCATTAACATCAGTGGTTAGCCTGCTCAATCGCGAGTGAGTTACTGTCATCACCTTTTATTAATTTAATTTCTATAGCCTAGTTTGCTAGCTAGACCGTCATCTTGTAAATGTGTATACCCTGGATGCGAGAATTTACAAAACAGCTCGGTCTCCTTATACATTTCCCAAGAAGGATGAGATCAAGAAGAGGTGGATTGATTTTCTGAAGAGCCAGCTTGATGAAGAGCTGATGATCTCCACCAACACCTGCCTCACTGAACATTTTATACCGGGTAGCCTACTATTACAAACTTCCACTATTTTTTGTTGTATGTAATTTTGACAGACACACCCCTTATTTGTTCCAAGATTTTGATTACTTATTTTATTGCGATCATTCAAATCTGGCCGGGTGGTTCGTAACACATTTTCCTGTGGTGTGACAAACTCAAAACACATGTGAATTTTTTACTTTACACGTACTTTAAGAACATTGTTCGTCCAAAAATTAAATAATTGCAAACGCAATCAAGAAAAATAAAAACTTTTCAAAAGTTAGTGTTGTCCACATTCGTGACTGTCAAACCCTTTGTGTGATATACATTCAGTTACATATCATCATATTACTGTTAATGCCTGACGTGAAAATGTATTACCAGAGAATATCTAATAAAACAGGCTCTGGTCAGTGTTGCCACATTGGGCGGGTTCCCGCCCAATTGGGCTGCTTTTGATAATGCTGGGCGGGGCAAAATAGCCTTGGGCGGGTTGATCAAATTTGGGCGGGTTTCGTTACAATTGGGCGCTTTTTTTAAAGACTGAAAACATTCAAACAAACTATTTGATTGGCATGTGTTACATCCGCTACTTTCAAACCTCCCCGGCAAATGTTGGGGAGATTTGATTCTTCCATCTATTAGCCAGTAAGCTAATTGGCTTGTTCAGTGACTGTAGGGACAATCATTTGGAGTGGGGCTTTGGAATCCATGGATACTGCGATATCAACAATACTGTAAATTCTAGCAATTCATTTTTGTGTTTGTGTATAAGGGATAGAGAGGAACAATCGCGAAGGGGAGAGAACAATCGGAACAAATACAGGAGGCCTAGTAGTGTTTCTGTGCTTGTTGAAAAAAAAAATAGAGAGCTATATACATTTTAAATAGGTTGGATTTTGGAGTTTAATTGTGGCTTAATCTAGCGTTACATGTCATGGCAGAATGTCATTACTTTATTGTGTTGAGCTAAAAACTTCAGGTGTAATGTTTTTTCTCATTCTGCTCTTAGTGATCTGTAAATTTAATCTCCGTTTTTGCAGATTAAAGCTTTGAATGTTTGTGGCGTATTTTCTATTGAACATGTCATGGTTTTACACGGCTTTCTGGAAAAGTAAGGATTTTGGCGGTTTTTTATAGAAGTGGGCGGGTTTTAAATTGTTATTGGGCGGAAAACTGTCAATCTAATCTGGCAACACTGGCTCTGGTATTACATTTAGCACTGCATGTTCAGTGTCGAAGTAAATTTACGTACTCGGGTGTACATGTACGTGTCCGTGCAAAACATTTCCCAACAGGATGTTCGTTCCGCGCTGCTCGGAAATGAAACGCCACATATTTTCCCCTTCCTGTTCGTGTTGAAGCATTTACAGGGTGAGCGAGGCTATTTTCCCTATGTTTTAATTAACGCCGTTTATCTTACAACAGCGATATAAAAATGTGGTTATTCACAGAGATGTAGAAAATGGTCAGGTGTGCCCCTTGTACCGAAAGGTTTTTTGACAAAACTGTTCTCTGAGCTAAAGCTACCAGCTAGCTAGCTATCCTTTGACTGTGTCTGAGGTAAACTCTTAGGCTGCTGTTCCATTTTCACCGCTTAGCGGCAGTAGAAGCCAGCAGAGCATGGCGTCGTGCTGCGTCCCGTAACTGAGAACTTGGTCCCGAGTGCCAGGGGCCTCCCCCTGCCGCTGTGGAGCGAAAGGGAGAGAAACAGTCCAGACTCCAGACCTAACAAAACATCCGCAGCCTCAAAAGCACGTCTCCCAGCCAGCTGGCAGCCTGCCTCTTCTTGGGCTGCTGTTCCCACAGGGAATGTGAGAGAGAGAGAGAGTGCAGACTTGTTAATAAATTGCCTAACCGAAATTTTGAGCCTGATGCTGAAGACCAGATTTTTCTAAAGCTTCGTCCTTAGTGATCACGCGTGCACACTCCTCACTATGCAGAAACCATCTCGCTGTCAGCACAATTGTGCTCAGGGCATTTACAGAGCTTATGTCAACATAGTTTTATCTCAAGTCATTCCCTTGTTTTAGACAAACACTCTAGTTAGCTCACAGCGATGAAGCAATCTTTCATTGATTAGGGAATAGGTGATTCTATGGCCTGCTTACAGAGAAGACATTGGTTGGACACTACAGGGTTAAGTATGATTATGTTAGGGGAGATAATAAAGAAGCATGCAGCTGGTGGACGTTAAACACCAGGAGGAGGAGAGGAAGGAGAGAGAGAGACCTCTGTTCAGGAAACGTGTAGTCTACTATGTGTTTGTGACAATCCCCACCAGTCAGGTGTATCTACTGCGGCTTGTAAGCACCAGCTGTGGACGTGTCTCAATACTGCGTGTGGGGCAGGGGGGGAGGAGACAATGTTCAGGGTATGAAACCCTTCCTTGTTTGTTTTTCACAGCTCTGTATTTTTAAAAACAATTTCATGACGTATTTCCTCTTTCCTCTTGCCACACCCCCAGGGACTTAAGGCACCACTCAGCCCCCCCCCACCCCTTGACCTGACAAGGACAGCGAACGTGCCTCCACCCCCCCCCACCCCCCTCCTACCACCTCTGACCCCCTGCGGAGGAATGAGCCAGGCGAGCCCGAAGCGAGAGGGTCAGTACCCAGTAGCTGAGTGGAGGAGACGGCTCCCCCGCACCGGGACCGCTCGGTTCACTGTTATCCTGGAATCCAGCTGTGCATAGCTGCGCACAAGCTGCTGGCGTTTCTGCTGTTCTGTTTGGCTGCTCCGCTCGGGAAAGCTTAGGTTGGGCCTGGTCTAGAATAGGCATCTTCTTAAATGGACATGGTATGGATTGGTGGTTCAGTCGTTCTTAAGAAGGTGAAAAAGCAGAAATATACACACACACACACACATCTCAATATGACAGCGAGTCTGAAATCAGGGATGTTTCATGTCCCGAGGCTGGCCTTGCTCTCGCCCCGCAGTGTAGCACAACGTCCTGGACGAGGAGAGAGACATGTGTAAAAGTAGGACATTCAAGGAAAAACAGAAAGAGGAAACAAGACAGAGGGATGGCCAGTTGTCTTTTTTTATAAGATAAATAGCGAGATCTCTAAAGAAGGCTAAGAGAAGAGGGCAGTGGAGGGAAGGCAAGTAGAGAACGACAGAGGGTGGAGGGAGAGAGAGAGAGAGAAGCCCTTTGGTCTGCTTTCCCAGGCTGGCTGTCAGGAAGGCAGGTTTTTTTTTTTTTTACACCGTGTTGCCCTTTCCTGGGGAAATCCGAGACAAACAGCACTGCGGGGGAATGGGGGGGGGGGGGGGGGGGGGGGGCGGGGGGACGACGACGACGACACACTGGTCTGGGAAGGAGAGAGAAACGGAGGGAGAGAAGGGTGGCGGTGGGAGGGGGAGGAGGTGCAGGAGGAGGAGCCCACACAGCATGAAAGAGGGGCCAGAGCTTTTGGGAATGCACAGAGAAACACCATGCACACACACACACACACACACAAGTCCCTTTGTCTCTGCTTTGTCATAGGGTCTTATTTTAACGTTGCGGAACGCTGGTGGGCAACAAGAGTTCCTCTGCCCCTGTTTGCCAGAACAGAACACACCACAACAGACAAACGCACATCAAAACACAAACACACAACAAAGTTATACATGCACTCAACGGCAGGGGCAATAGGGTTCAGGGATTGATTCACGACAGATAGAGCCGCGATAACGAGGGAACAGGACCGACAAAGGTCTCAATGACTCCTGGAAATCAACAGCCTGTGTCAATCAGAAAAGTGGAGGTACAGCAGCTGTAGAAGGAGTAGGGGTGCGTGTGTGTGCTGGGACAAGGACGGGGGCGGGCAGGGGGGCGGGGGGGTCAGAAAGTGAGAGGAACAATAGGTAGGGGTTTCCCCCGTGACAGGTTGGGTCAGGGGTCAGGGTGTAACCCCATATCACCTGTGTGACCCCCAGGTGTTGACCCCACAGCTCTGAGGGACCAGCTCTTTGACCTGTGGACCCGCAAGGAATTGGAGGCGGTGAGAAACAGGACCTGTGTGTGTGTGTGTGTGTGTGTGAGAGAGAGTGTTTCTGTGTGCATTTGTGAGTGAGTGAGTGAGTGAGTGAGTGAGAAATCATTCATGTGTCTGTGTGTCGTTTTCAGTGTGTGTTATGTGCATGTGTGTGTGTGCATGCCTCTGCTAATGAGAGAAACCGCTGTGTGTGTGTGCACGCGGAGGGGGGAGGAAGGAAGGAATTTGAGTGTGCAGTGTATGAACATGAGAGGTGTGTGAGTGGGATGCATGGACACCGTCTGGTAGATGATTTAAGATGGGAGCTCAATGGCCCGACTATCTGTTTCCCCCAGAAAACCCCCACACCGCTACAGCTTAGCAACTCTGCAGGACTACTGGCAATATCAGCCCTAAGATCCTTCCTTCCTCTCTGCATGCCTTCCTCCCTTCCAAAAATGGCCCTCCCTTTCATTTCAAGCTCCCTCTCCTTGACTCGTAGTATTCGTACTTTTTTCTCGTTGTCGATCTCTCTTCCCCGTTTTTACCTGTCTGACCTCTAGCCTCCACCCCCCCCCCCCCATTCAGCTGCGTGCCACTGCCCAGCATGGCTTCTCCTCCCTGGCGGAGCCTCTGGCAGGCCTGTTGGAGCTCTTGGAGGGCTGCCCGGGCAAGCAGAAGGGCAGGGCCTCCACCCTGGGGCACTGCATCCTGCAGGAGTTTGAGCGCTGGAGACGCCCCCACCCACAGGTGCAGAGCTCCACAGATGTCTGCAGCCAGGTTCAGTACACGGAACACTGTACACTTCCATACCCACGTGTGTTTGAATATCAGCCCATGTTAAATACTCCCCAAGTCAGGTACATTCAGTTCAATTCTGTGTCGTGTGTGGGGGAGGGGGGGAGAATTTGCACCTCAGATTGGGAGTGAACCCCTCACCACCACCCCACCCCCTGTCCCGCTCCAGGTGAGCCTCCAGGCTGTGCCAGAGGGCCAGGCTGTGGGCCTGCAGCTCCGGGCCCTGGGGCTTCTCACCGACGCCCAGCCCAGCTACATGGAGCCCCTGCTGGACCTGTACCAGCTGGGCTCCCTGGACCCAGCCCTGCTCAGGCAACACATCAGCAGGCTCCTGGCGCTCTGCTGCTACAGGGAGGTGGGTGGAGGGGTCCAACGGGTTCCTTAGTAGTAGTTCCTTAAGTAGATGCGTCCCACAATGACAATAGACGAACCATTGAACCAACTGGAATAACAACGGTCTGTCTCTCCCTCTTAGGCCGCCGTACTGAGCGCCAAACTAAAAATGCAGAGAGAGCTCGATATAGAGGAGGTGAGAGCACTGTGGGGGTTTGTCCATGTGTGTGTCTGTGTGGAAGACACATCCATACCAAGCGTTGAGAGTGACGTTTGTGTGTGTGTGTGTGTGTTTGTGTCCCCTGCTCCTCCGTGGTGCAGGTGTGTGTGCCCCTGATCCTGCATGACAAGCTCCCGCTGGCAGAGTCCTGGGTGGCTGGTCACCCTGACCTGGAGGAGCGTCTGGTCATTCTGCTTGACTCGTGGTGCCAGCCCGGCTTTAACCCAGCCCAGCTCCAAAGGTGCTTGTGTGTGTGCGTGCATGGTTCTTCTGGCCTGTGTACGCTTGTTTGTGTGTGTGTGTGTGTGTGTGTGTGTGTGTGTGCGTGTTCTCTGGATGTGTGTGTGTGTACTCTGGATGTGTATGTGTGTGTGTGTACTCTGGATGTGTGTGTGTGTGTGTGTACTCTGGATGTGTGTGTGTGGGCATGGATGTGTGTGTGTGTACTCTGGGTGTGTGTGTGTGTACTCTGGATGTGTGTGTGTGGGCATGGATGTGTGTGTGTGTACTCTGGGTGTGTGTGTGTGTACTCTGGATGTGTGTGTGTGTGTACTCTGGATGTGTGTGTGTGTGTACTCTGGATGTGCGTGTGTGGGCATGGATGTGTGTATTCATGTGCGTCTCCCTGTGCTTCTACAGGCAGTTCGCCAACCTGAGTCTGTCCAAACACCAGATGGACCAGATCCAAGCTAAGCTGCTTAGCAAGCAGGTGTTCAGACTCATGGACAAGTTCAGTATCGACCCAGGTGTGTGCGTGTGTCCCTGTGAGTGTGTTTGTGTCTGATGTGCACTTTGATCACATGACTCCTGTGGTACATGAGGTGTAATAAGGGCGTCATGACTGAACAGATCCTTTTCCTCTCTCAGGACTGTGTCCCAACTCTGTGTACAAGCGTAAGCTGGACAGCCTCCGCTTCCTCATGTACAAGAGGTTTGTGGAGGTAAGCAGGACATGGGACCAGTGCTTAGGATAGGACCACTTTCCTGTCCTATGGGACACATTCTCTTTTGTCCATTCTCTGCGCCTGTCTCTCATTCGCTGTCCTGTTGTCCTTCCTGTCCTACAGAAGGGCATGTCTGACGAGAACTGGAAGGACCATGTTCAGGTAGGAGCGCCTTTTCCTTGTGGCATCAGTCCTCAGTGGCTGTGTGTGTAGTAAAATGCTGCATCAGTCCACAGTGACAGGGTGTGTGTGTGTGTGTGTGTATGTGTGTAGTAACATGCAGCATCAGTCCACAGTGGCAGGGTGTGTGTGTGTGTGTAGTAACGTGCAGCATCAGTCCACTGTGGCAGGGTGTGTGTGTATAGTAACATGCAGCATCAGTCCACAGTGGCAGGGTGTGTGTGTAGTAACATGCAGCATCAGTCCACAGTGGCAGGGTGTGTGTGTGTGTGTAGTAACATGCAGCATCAGTCCACAGTGGCGGGGTGTCCAGAGCTGCAGGTCCACCTGGTGGAGCTGGTTCTGAAGCACAGCGGGCTCCAGAGCGCCGCCCAGTGGTCACTTCAGTACGGCGTCCCCAGAGACAGGCTGCCATTCGGGGTTTGGGACACCCAGCAGAGCCTGCCAGCCTCGCTGAGGTGAGTGAGTCTTTTGTGGTGTTTGTGTGTGTGTGTAAGCCATCCCAGGGAAGAAGCAGAATCTGTTTGTCTTACACACACACACACTTATATCTCCTCCCCCAGGTATGTGTGTGGGAACGACTCTCCCCAGAGCGAAGAGTGGGACCCTCCCCTGTCTCACCGGGATAGGTTCTACCAGCTGCCAATCACCCGAGACAACGTCCACTTCCTGGATACACAGGACGGACTTCAGCGCTGCCAAGACATCATACAGGCATGGTTACCACGGTGATCGTTCAACAGTCTCCCGTCGCAGAGCCCCACAGATTCCATCAATTCATGACTTGATTCATCCTTCCAACTGTCCATTCAATGATCCATCCATGTGCTCATCCATCCATGGTGTGGGGTGTTGCAGGCGGGCCGTGTGGTGGGTGTGGACATGGAGTGGAGGGCTGGCTTCGGCACCGTCAAGGCCCAACGTGTGACTCTGATCCAGCTGGCCGTTCAGGGACAGGTGTTCCTGCTGGACCTGTGTGCCGACGGGTTCTGGCAGCACAGCGGGACCGTCCGCTTTATCAGAACCCTCTTTTCAGAACCCCAAGTTCTCAAGCTAGGTATGTTGGTGGTTTAGGTTTGGCTTTAATTTGAAGGGGGGGGGGGGGGGGGGGGGGGGGGGGGAGGGGGGATAGCTCTGTTACATCTAGACTTGAAGAATAAAGTCAATGCATTTGTAAGGTTTCCGTGGTTACTGTCTGTCCTTCCAGGTTATGGGATGTCAGGGGATCTGAAGTCCCTTCTGGCCACCTGGCCTCAGTTCACTAAGGAGCCCCTGAAGACAGAGGGGGTGCTGGACCTTCTCAATGTTCACCAGCAGGTTGGTTTAGCATTCACCTAGCCTGGCGTTCACCTAGCCTAGCATTCACCTAGCTTAGCATTCACCTAGCCTGGCGTTCACCTAGCCTAGCATTCACCTAGCCTAGCGTTCGCCTAGCCTAGCATTCACCTAGCCTAGAATTCATTTAGCTTAGCGTTCACCTAGCCTAGAATTCATTTAGCTTAGCATTTGTTTTTCCTAGACTTAATACATCTTAGCATTCCATTAGCCTAGCATTCGCTAACTTCAAATGAACTTGCCCTCGCCCACTGTGTGCTGCTCAGATACAGCGCAGCGGCCGTGGGAGGAGCGGGGCTTCGCGGAGTGTCCTTGTGGGGGACGGGCCAGCAGAGAAGGGCCTCAGCTTATTGGTCCAGCAGATTCTGGGCCGGCCCCTGGACAAGATAGAGCAGCTGTCTAACTGGGAGAGACGACCCCTCCGCACCAGCCAGTTACGATATGCAGGTAGGTACACACACACACACACACACATGGACACACACAGAAAACAAACAGACTTTTCTTCTTTACCCCATTCTTCCTCTCCCCCAGCGGCTGACGCCTACTGCCTACTGGAGGTGTACTCCGCCCTCTCTAAGGACCCAGCAGGCTTCGGGCTGCCCGCCGACCTGCACTCCGTCTCCTCCGCCCAGGCGGGGAAGAAGACTAAAGAGGACAAGAAGCGGAAAGAGAAGGCCAAACAGGCTCGCCAAAGAGAGGTCAGGGGTCAACCAAGTCCCTCTGTCATAACGACCACT
>NC_061081.1:1612356-1613434 GCF_021917145.1 Hypomesus transpacificus | reverse complement strand
CCACTGCCTGACTCAAATGAATTACTCACTGAACACACCTGCCAGAGACACAGAGTGTGTGTGTGTGTGTGCGTGTATGTGTCACTGAATACATTTATGTGAGTCGTGCTATGTGAAGGTGTGTGTGCTTTTTTTTGTTTGTATGTGAGGGTCTGTCTTTTTCTGTCTCTATTTCCCTCTCGCTTTCCCTCCATCTCTTGCTTCCTCTCAATCTCCCACCCCCAACCCTCCCCCAACCCTCCCCTCTAGGGATGTCACGAGACCCTGACTTCCGGTACCTTCCGATGCTAAAATAACAAAACACTGACGATGCCCATTTTTTTGAAGCACCGTAAGTACCGTGAGCGCCGATGCCAGATGTTAGCATCGGTGCTGCGCCTTCAGGAGTGTTCCAGTCGACGTTTACATTAAGAAAAACAAGATAACAACTGCTGCTTTAGCGATCGCCCCGCTTCGACTTGTTGACAAGAAAGGCAAAAAAAGTAGTTTGCGTTTGAGGCAGATGACCGTGGCGTTATAATTAATCCGCAGAAGCCATTATGCAAAAAATGCTACCGCAGTCTTCAGACCAAGGGGGAATACTTCCAATTTAGCTAAGCACCTGAAAGATCGTCATCTGGATTTGTTTAAAGAATTCAAGGCAAGTTCTGATTCAGTTCCAGAAGAGGCGCAGCACAGATGCTAACATTGGGCATCATACAAAATAAATCAATGTTCGTTGAAGTCGCGGCGAAATTCTGAATACATCCAAAGAATGCTCTTTTTCTGTTTGTTTAATCTGTCATACTAAAATACACGTTACATGATGTTTGAGATGGTGGGCACGTGTGTTACAATGGCTTATGTACATAGTTTAGGTTAGCTGTAGTTTTAACGTTAGCCCATAGCTTAGAAGGTAAACTCATGTCATGTTCATCTTGTTAGCTGAATGGCTTAATTGCACTTTATTATGTTGTGCTATGCTCTATTGCACATGTTTTGTATGTCTTTGTAGGACATTTTGCTATTTTTCAAATATTTTAAAGAAGTTCATGGTTCAAGTAGCCTACATGGAATCTTAGACAATCCTCTTTTTTTT
>NC_061081.1:1515178-1612256 GCF_021917145.1 Hypomesus transpacificus | reverse complement strand
GAGAGAGAGAGAGAGAGAGAGAGAGAGAGAGAGAGAGAGAGAGAGAGAGAGAGAGGACCAGAGGCAGCCTCCTGCATCTTTCATGATGTTCTCCTCCTGTTCTGAGATGATGATGTCATACTCCACATCTAGGCTGTCAACACTCGCTGCCACGGCAACAGCCGCTATCTCTAGGTTTCTCTATCGCTTCGCCAACAACCTCCCCTGCCTCGGCAACCAGCACCATCACCTTGGGAACCAACTTAATCCCTGTTACAGGGGTTTGTGGTCCATCCACAGTAGATGTTCTCTTCTCAATCTCTCTCACACACACACATGCACATACACACACACACATGCACACACACACATTGTGTTGCAGGTCATTGAATTAAGAGAATTTGCCCCGGTTCTCCCATCTGACCAGTACCTGCGGACCAAGGCAGTAACTCAGGTTAGCAATTTTAGTCTCAAGCCTCAGTGTTTGAGGTCTGGAAAATTTGGGGTTTCCTAAACAATGAACCAACACTTTTTTGTAGTTTCATTATGTACAGGCTGTTGTGTCACACAGTTATTAGCCACAAGCCAGCATGCTCCAGAGTAGTCCCCCCCCCCCCCCCCCCCCCATCCCAAGACTAGTTTGCCCCCCTCCCCCTCTAGACTAGGCTGCCTCTTAAGGGCATTAGACACTGCATGGGACAGGGTCAAAGGTCACCTCTGTAACATGGGAGGTGGATTCCTGAGAGGATTGTGCCTCGGTCACACACACACGCTACACACTCTCTACACAAATGTTCACACAATTTCAAACACATCCACACATAGACACACACACACACACAGGGCTTAGCAGAAGGGGCACAGTGTACTGTACTGACCACACATTCAGCTGCTGATGCTACTAATCTCAGACCTGGCACTGACTGAGGAATAAGAGGCGGGAAAGCAGGAGAAGGAGGAGGAGGAAGGGGGGGGCAGGAGGAGGAGAACAGGGACGAGGCCAGTAATGGTTATTCCATCCTGACAAAAGCGGACAAAGCTGATCAAATTATTACACACACTCACAAACTCTCTCTCTCTCACACACACACACTGTCTCTTGCTCTCTTACACACACCACACACACACACACAAGCACACATCGCCTGTTTGTCTGTCTGTCTAGAAGGATGAGGGTTTCAGTCTAACACTGCCTGCTTGTTGGAATGATGAAAGAAGTCCATAGAGAGAGAGGTGGGAAGAGAGGGCAGTTTAGAGGGGGCAGCAAGGAGTTATTTACCCCACATGTGAATCCCTGCATGCAGAATGAGGCAGAAACTAATGTTCCATGATATACATAAGCCTGCAACCCAGCCTTTGTGTTATAAACCAGTCTGTTCAAACCAGCCTGTTATAAATCAGCCGGTGACCTAGTCTGTCTGTCTGTTCAGTCTGAGTTTGTCTAAGTCTTACTGAGGATATAGCTGTTCGAAACCAGCAAGCAAGTTAATCTCTTCCTGCATGGGGTGGAGGGCATTTTGGAGGCTGTTTCCTGTTCTGTTGAACTCACACCACTCACACTTGGTTTTGTGACCTGAGTTGAGGCGTAGACAGCGTTGTGGACTCGGGGTGCACCACCGGTCTATCCACTGTTGTTGATGTGCTGAACCAGTGTTAAATCTGACAGGAGATTCCTGAGCTAGACTAGCTGCATGTGTTCATCATGCCGATAACGGACCTGTTGTGACCCTATGGTCCAGTTGGTAAGCCACCATCAGAAAAGTAAAGTGAGGAATCAGGTGGCTGAGTGGTTAGGGAATCAGGGTGGTAATCAGAAGGTTGCCAGTTCGATTGCAAGGCATTTCACCCTACTTGCCTCAGGGGAATGTCCCTGTACTTACTGTAAGTCACTCTGGATAAGAGCGTCTCCTAAATGACTAAATGTAAAAGTAAAGTCAACGTAAAAACGTCCTTTGTAAATAGTTTCTGACGCTTTAGATGACAGTTTGGACTTGTTGAGTAAAGCATTGATCTACTCACCCATCAGAAGTTCCGGTATCCAGCTTGTGTTTCAGAAGAATTCTCCTGTCTTAGTCAGGGGGAACGTTCAGGTCAACGAGTCTTTTGTGGGTCGCGAGCCAAGAGTCTCTCTGGTCTCAGGAGCCCCGGGCAGCGGGATCAAGGCACGTCACTCTAATCGCTTTCACAGGCAGGGATCTCGGAGAGTGAAAAAAAAAACTGAATCAATGAGGTTTTGTCCGACCGACATAATTAGAAACCAAACTACAACAGTCGGTATTGTTGCGAGGTGACGGGTCGCTGAGACGGGTCACTTATGCAGTTTTGGAGAATGAAACTACTCACAGACAACGTAGCCCAGCTCAGCTCTTGTCAATAAGCATTAGAACATTGTAGGAACCAACTAGTAGACCTACTGTACGAAGTCAGTTGTCAGTTGTTAGATTTACATTTTCCCATAGTTTTTGCTTCTATCGATTTCCTTCTCTTTCTCTCTACAGTGTCTCTCTCATCTCTGTCTTTTGCAATTGTTCAAGTTTGAGGGGATTCATTTTAACTGGTGTCATGACATTAAAATACAGGTACGCTTGTTTGTAATCCTCCACCCCACCCCCCTCCCCTTCTCTCTGTCTCTCTCTCTGTCTCTAAAGCCCTCCCTCGACATGTTTCCAATTGTATAGGCTCCAATGAGGTGCTTAGACTCGCGCTTGTTCTATACCTATCACATATTACATTCATATTCGATTAATTCAGTCAGCTAATTCAATTTTTCAACCTGTGTTGGTCTATTCTCTCACATTACTACACGATCACCGAACACACCCCTTTGTCCTGTGTCAACATCATAAACAAGCTGACATTAACATAAGAGGCGTCGCGGCGCCACCCAGCGGTCAACGCGTGGTATGACGTGCTGATCTGGCTCTACTGCAGTATTGCTGTTGTACCGGCTACATACGCGTCAGATAAGACGTTGACAATACCTCTCATACCCAAAATATCACCAGAGTTCAGAGCGAGCACACTTTAGGCTTATGGCATCTGACATAATTTGGGCATTGTCTCGCAATTAAAATACAAAGAATGACACCGTAGAGCCAAATCCCGTGACACACTACTTAACGTGTGTACGTAAGTACCTGTTTTGTGTGTCTACGTCTGTGTAGGACTGTGTTCGTGTGTCTTCCACAAACTCATGTATGCATGTTTGTTCGACAAACGTTTGTATTACACAAATAAAATCAGTAAAACCAACTTCGACTCGGAAGCGAAATCGACAACCACTGATTTGGAATTAAGAAAGCTATATGTAGGAGATGCATGTGTAGAGCTTTATAACATTGGAACGATTCTCTGGACAATGCAGGAGTCACCGCCCACAGTTCGAGATGGCTCTCTAGTAGACCACTTATCTTCAAGAGACAGTGGGATTGACGCCATCCAGCTTTGATTGATTCCAAGCTAAGCCAATAGCTATCCAGGAAAGCAACAACCTGGCGTTAAGTAGCCAATGTCTGCAGCTACAACAAAGCGGCTTTGACAGAGCCCAGTCCGCAAGTGTGTGTGAGCAGCGATTTCAGCACCACTTCGCTGTCCACCGACACGACCGCCGAAGGTAAGTCAGTAACAGCGTTTTAGGTCCTCAACGCTTGCAGTGTTTTCATAACATAACCTGTTCATGCTAACTGGGGCTGACCACGAACGCTGTAGACAGGGCGCGAGCTGACACTGCCCGGTGGGAAGCATACTTAGTAGAGAGAGACGGCGGCGCGGGCGCTCTGGGGTGGTATTCAGCACACTTCCCGTGGTGTATCTCCTCGGGTGTATAACTCATGTTGTCTTCAGCTTCTCGTGTGATCTCTAGTAACAGTTACATTGAAACACGACCAGCCAGTCTTTTTCAGGGCAGCTAGCTAGATTATTTCAACAGCTAGCTAGATTATGAGACTATCGAGCCAGTAAGCTCTTTACTCACTGAAAAGATCAGAACGAGAGAGGCAGACAGGCAGCAGGTAGGCATGCAAGCAGACAGGCAGGTAGGCAGGCAGGCATACAGGCAGGCTGGCAGACAGGAAGGTAGACAGGAAGGCAGACACAGGAAGGCAGACAGGCAGGCTGGCAGGCAGGCAGACAGACAGGCAGGCTGGCAGACAGGAAGGCAGACAGACAGGCTGGCAAGCAGACAGGCAGGCTGGCAGACAGGAAGGCAGACAGACAGACAGACAGGCTGGCAGACACAGGAAGGCAGGCAGGCAGGCAGACAGGAAGGCAAGCAGACAGGCAGACAGGAAGGCAGGCAGACAGACAGGAAGGCAGACAGACAGTCATCTTGCAGTCTTTCTGAAAAGGGAAAAGTTAGGCCAGCCTCTAATAGTGCTGACCTCACTCTGATCATACTAACCCGGTGTATACAGGTGTGTGTGTGTGTGTGTGTACTGTAGGTCTAGGTAAGGAATATCAACACGTGTGTATGTTGGTGTGTCCATCTCTAGTGCAGTTAAATGTGGATATCTATGGGTGTGTGTATACCAGTTTGTGTATATAGATGTGCCTAAGTTTAGTGTATCTACAGGTGTGTGTACTTTTAGGTGTGTGTATCCACGTGTGTGTGTGTGGGTTTGTGGGTGTGTGTGTGTGTATGCAGGTGTCAGTGTTTAGTGCTGTGTGACGCTCTTCCCCTCCCCAGACTCCAGAATAACACACTTCTCCTGGGTAGTCACCACTCCCAAAGGAAACACACACACACATCAGCAGCTACAGCACACCCAATTAGACACACACACACCCATTAGACACAAACGCACATGCACATCTATTAGCGACACACACAGTTTTACAAAGTAACGGTTTGAGGAAGCAAGCCATCTCGGAATAGAGAGGGGGTGAGGGAGGGAGAGAAACAGAGAGATAGGGGAGAGGGAGGGTGAGGGAGGGAGAGGGACACAAAACAGAGAGATAGGGGAAAGGGAGGGGGATGTAGGGAGGAGAGAAACAGGGAGATAGGGGAGAGGGAAGGGGAGGTAGGGAGAGGGAGAGAAACAGGGAGATAGGGGAGAGGGAAGGGGAGGTAGGGAGAGGGAGAGAAACAGGGAGATAGGGGAGAGGGAAGGGAAGGGAAACGGGGGGGAGAACATCTGAAAGATAGTGAGTGGGAGGAAACAGGTTGTGTTAAATGCATTGGGACCATGTTCAGCTGCTCTAGGAGGGTTGCCCTGACCCTGGTGAGAAGCTCAAACACACACACACGCACTGATTATCATGACTGATGCTGACTGTTTTTTCTCCCATTTTATCTTGCTCTTGCCTCTCTCTCCCCATCTTTCTATATCTCTCTGTCTCTTTCACCTTCTATCTCTCATCTCTCTCTTCTCTCTCTCTCTCTCTCTTCTCTCTCTTCTCTCTCTTCTCTCTCTCTCTCTCTCTCTCTCTCTCTCTCTCTCTCTCTCTCTCTCTCGCTCTCTCTCTCTCTCTCTCTCTCTCTCTCTCTCTCTCTCTCTCTCTCTCTCTCTCTCTCTCTCTCTCTCTCTCTCTCTCTCCTCTCTATGTCAGTACCACTTCAGTTGAGCCTTTCTGAGATTCTGTCTTCATCTCCGTGGTAACAGCAGGCTGAGTGGCCTCTCTGTCTCCCACCCCCGCCAAAGCTGTCCTATTACACACACACACATCCACCCCAACATACATCCACCCCAACACACATCCACCCCAACACACATCCACCCCAACACACATCCACCCCAACATACATCCACCCCAACACACATCCACCCCAACACACATCCACCCCAACACACATCCACCCCAACATACATCCACCCCAACACACATCCACCCCAACACACATCCACCCCAACACACATCCACCCCAACATACATCCACCCCAACACACATCCACCCCAACACACATCCACCCCAACATACATCCACCCCAACACACATCCACCCCAACATACATCCACCCCAACACACATCCACCCCAACACACATCCGCCCCAACACACATCCACCCCAACACACATCCACCCCAACATACATCCACCCCAACACACATCCACCCCAACACACATCCACCCCAACACACATCCGCCCCAACACACATCCACCCCAACACACATCCACCCCAACACACATCCACCCCAACACACATCCACCCCAACATACATCCACCCCAACACACATCCACCCCAACACACATCCGCCCCAACACACATCCACCCCAACACACATCCACCCCAACATACATCCACCCCAACACACATCCACCCCAACACACATCCACCCCAACACACATCCACCCCAACACACATCCGCCCCAACACACATCCACCCCATCCGGCTGTTGGCATACAGACGGTGTCTTCTCCACAACCACCTACCACCACTGTGTGTGTGTATGTGTGCATGTGTGTATGATGTGTGTGTACATGTGTGTGTTCTTATCGTCTATCTCATTGTTCCTCTGCCATTATCAGACAGGACAGCATGACAGACACACAACATGGTACACAGCACTGACATGCATATATACCCATGTGTGTCTGTGTGTGTCATTGAAATAGAGGGCTGCTGTTGCCTGGCTACAGACAGGGGTTGCTCCATCGCCCCCGTGTGCCACATGATGAGACCAAACCAGTCAATGAACACGCATACGCACGTATCCACTTACACAGACACGCTGTGGTTCACTACGACTTACAGCGACCGGCCATGAAAGTAGTGAGAGGAGGAGAGCAGAGGAGAGGCGAGGTGAGGAGAAGAAAGTGGAGATGAGGTGAGGAGAGGAGGAGAGCAGGAGAGGGGAGGGGAGGAGGGTAGGGGAGGAGAAGAAAGTGGAGATGAGGTGAGGAGAGGAGGAGAGCAGGATAGGGGAGGGGAGTGGAGGGGAGGAGAGATAGCTGTTTGTTCAGGGTGGAGAAGTAGCAGAGTACAAAGGCTGGAGAGAGGGAGAGATCGAGAGAGGGTCAGGGAAGGAGAGCTAGAAAGTCACATGTCTGATCACCCCTTCCACCCCTAATACTGCTGTATATGGGATTGTTGTTGACAGCTCTTGGTGTTGGTAATCGTCGGGTTTGTGAATATTCAATCAATATTAACGTTGGTTTCCTTTCTGTGTGCATGCCTGTGTGTGTGTGTGTGTATGTGTATGGGTGTGTGTGCAGGATAACATGTCCCAGGTCAAGCAGGTGGGTCTGCTAGCTGCAGGCTGCCAGCCCTGGAACAAAGATGTGTGTGCTGCCAGTGGAGACCGCTTTGCCTACTGTGCCACCCTGGCCATCTACATATACCAGGTGTGTGTGTGTGTGTCTCTGTGTTTATCTGTTTCCATGTGTTCCATAACTAACTCCCCCCCACCCCCCAATCTTCCAGTTGGACCACAGGTATAACGAGTTCAAGCTGCGCTCCATCATGTCGGAGCATAAGAAGACCATCACTGCCATCTCCTGGTGTCCTCACAACGCCGAGGTGTTTGCCAGCGCCAGTGCCGACAACCTCCTCATCGTGTGGAACGTGGCAGAGCAGAAGGTCGTGGCGCGGCTGGACAACACCAAAGGTACCGCCGGTGGGGGGAGGGGGCCACCAGCACACCTGTATGAGGGCTGGGGGGGTGTGTGTGATGTGTGTGTGTGTCTGACCTGTATGTGTATATGTGTGTGTGTATGTGTGTGTATGACCTGTATGTGTGTATGTGTGTGTGTGTGACCTGTATTTGTGTGTGTCTGAGCTGTATGTGTGTATGTATGTGTGTGTGTGTCTGACCTGTATCTGTGTATGTGTGACCTCTGTGGCTGTGTCTCGCAGGCATCCCAGCGTCCGTCAGCTGGTGCTGGAACGCCGGGGAAGGCGTGGCATTCGTGTCCCACCGCGGGCCGCTCTACATCTGGGTGACCAGCGGGCCGGACGCCGGCGTCACCGTCCACAAGGAGGCGCACAGCTTCCTGTCTGACATTTGTCTGTTCCGCTGGCATCCTGTCAAGAAGGGCAAGGTGGTGTTCGGACACACAGACGGCAGTCTGTCCATCTTTCAACCAGGTAGGTCATGGACTGGGACATGGTCATGGTACAGGGAGTCAGGTGGCTGAGCGGTTAGGGAATCGGGCTAGTAATCTGAAGGTTGCCCGTTCGATTCCTGGCCGTGCCAAATGATGTTGTGTCCTTGGGCAAGGCACTTCTCCCTACTTGCCTCGGGGGAATGTCCCTGTACTTACTGTAAGTCGCTTTGGATAAGAGCGTCTGCTAAATGACTAAATGTAATGTAAATGTACAGGTGGGCAGCTAAACAATTGACAGACAGATGGGAAGGTATACCCTCTATATAACCCTTACCCCACCTGGTTCCTCTGTCTAGGAACTAAGAACCAAAAGCACGTATTGCGTCCGGAGTCTCTGGAGGGGACGGACGAGGAGGACCCAGTGACGGCGTTGGAGTGGGACCCACTCTCCACAGACTACCTCCTGGTGGCCAATTTGCACAACGGCATCCGATTGGTGGACTCCGAGTCGCTGACCTGTATCACCTCCTTCACCTTCCCAAGCGCAGCTGCCTCCGTGCAGTGTCTGGCCTGGGTACCCAGCGCCCCGGGAATGTTCATCACTGGAGGTCTGTGATAGCAGTGTCTGCAACTCAGTGCTCCATGGATGATTCTCACTTGGTTTAATGGTTAGGGGTCAGAGGTTGGGAGTAACATTGGCAGGTAACTGATTGTGTTGGTCCTCCCTCCAGACTCCCAGGTGGGGGTTCTGAGGATATGGAATGTGTCCCGGTCGACTTCTCTGGACAACTTCAAGCTGAAGAAGACCGGCTTCCACGCGCTGCATGTCCTGAACTCCCCTCCTGCTAAGAAAAGTAAGAACTGCCTCACACAGGGGTCACACAGGGGTCACACAGGGGTCACACATGGGTCAGACTGTCAGACATATTTATCTATCAACATTGCACAGTCAGTCGACGAACAAGTTTAAGAAAGCTTTATTGCTTGCAGCCGCAAGGAGACAAAACATCACGCGCCATTGTGCTTACAAGTTTGTCTGCTAGCATGTTGCGCTAGCTAGCTATTTAAGCAACCCCGCTATTTACAGTCATTGGTTAAGACAAAGGCATGCAAATGTCCCATGGCTCTTCTTCATTGGCTCCATTGCATAGACCTGGCGCGCCTTTGCGCCTGCGTGTGTGCGTGTGTGCGCTCTTTGACCCCTCCAAGCTTGACCATATGATTCACCCCACACAGATAAGGCCACACATCTTTTATGCCCTCTCCAGTAAGAGAGAGTGGTCAGCTCAGGTCACCTTGTTTACGTGTGCCTCGTGTTACCCAAAGTTCAGATTTGGGGGTAGGCCTCTCAAATGTTTTACATCTTCAATTTTTCCATCACAGACAGGGGTCACACAGGGGTCACACAGGAGTCAGAGGTTAAAAGTTACAGGTCTAACCGTGGCGCCCCCCCCCCCCCTCTCACCCCCTCCCCCCTTTCCTTATATTCCAGCACTGGGCTCCCCCACAAAAAGCCTGCACATGTCATCCACCAGCGAGGCGGTGCCGCCCCCCACCCTGTCCCAGAACCAGGCCTTCTCCCTGCCGCCCGGGCACGCAGTCTGCTGCTTCATGGACGGGGGGGTGGGACTCTACAACATGGGGGCCAAGAAGTGGGATTTCCTCAGAGACCTGGTAGGACTGGGGGGCCACATGTTAGATATCTCTAACCCTAGAGGGTATATTTCTGACATATGATGGTCATATGTATGCATGTATTTATTTAACAGATGCTTTCATCCAGAGGGACACGTAGGGAGGGTTTGAACCTCTGCAACCTCTTCATTAGCAGTCAAATGCTCTGGCCCTGCTAGCTATACCCTTCCACTATTTATTCCCATATCTCTCTAATCCAGCTGGTTATCTTAAAATGACTCTAAATGCAAAGACCATATTTCAGGGTCATGTAGAGACCATATTTCTGTGCTGTTTCAGGGTCATGTTGAGACCATATTCGACTGTAAGTTCAAGCCGGACGACCCTAACCTACTGGCCACAGCTTCGTTTGACGGAACCATCAAGGTTTGGGACATCAACACATTGACTGCTGTCTACACATCGCCTGGCAACGAGGGCGTGGTTTATTCACTGTCCTGGGCCCCTGGTAGGACACACACACATTAACACACACACTCGCATTACACTTATTGTAAAGTTGTCAATACCTTTCTCTCTGTTGCGTGTCTGCGTTTGTGCATGCATGCATGTGTGTGTGTGTGTGTGTGTGTATGCGTGTGTGTGCGTGTGGTTGTGTGGTGTGTGTGTGTGTGTGTGTGTGTGTGTGTGCATGTGTGTGTGTGGTTGTGGGGTGTGTGGGTATATGTGTGTGTGCATGTGTGCGTGTATGTGGTTGTGGGGTGTGTGTGTGTATGTGTGTGTTCCCTGAAGGAGACCTGAACTGTATAGCGGGAGCTACCTCTCGCAACGGAGCGTTCATCTGGGACGTGAAGAAAGGCAAGATGATCACACGCTTCAATGAGGTCAGTTTCCATGGTGATGCTAACATTGGCTACTATGGGATGGGTACACTGGTTACTGTGACAAAGGTAACTGTTGGCCCTTTCCCCCCCCCCTATCTCTCTCTCTCTCTTTCTCTCTCTCTCTCTCTCTCTCTCGCTCTCTTTCTCTTTTTCTCCCTCTCTTCCTACGGTCTCTGCCCCCTTCTCTTCCACCCCCACTTCTTTCCCTCTCCCACCCTCTCCTCTGTATCGCCCCGCATTTTCCCCCCTCACTGCTGTCTCACCCCTCCCTCCCCCCCTCATTGCTGTCTCTCCCCTCCCTCCCCCCCTCACTGCTGTCTCTCCCCTCCCTCCTCCCCTCACTGCTATCTCACCCCTCCCTCCCCCCTCACTGCTGTCTCACCCCTCCCTCCCCCCCTCACTGCTGTCTCTCCCCTCCCTCCTCCCCTCACTGCTATCTCACCCCTCCCTCCCCCCTCACTGCTGTCTCACCCCTCCCCCCCTCACTGCTGTCTCACCCCTCCCCCCCTCACTGCTGTCTCACCCCTCCCTCCCCCCTCACTGCTGTCTCACCTCTCCCTCCCCCTCCTCACTGCTGTTCCACCCCTCCCTCCTCCCCTCACTGCTGTATCACCCCTCCCTCCTCCCCTCACTGCTGTCTCACCTCTCCCTCCCCCTCCTCACTGCTGTTCCACCCCTCCCTCCTCCCCTCACTGCTGTCTCACCCCTCCCTCCTCCCCTCACTGCTGTCTCACCCCTCCCTCCCCCCCTCACTGCTGTCTCACCCCTCCTTCCCCCCCTCACTGCTATCTCACCCCTCCCTCCTCCCCTCACTGCTGTCTCACCCCTCCCTCCCCCCCTCACTGCTGTCTCACCTCTCCCTCCCCCCTTTCCCCTGTCTCCAATTCACAGCATGGGAAGAATGGAATCTTCTGTATCGCATGGAGTCACAAGGACTCAAAGAGGATCGCCACATGTAGTGGAGATGGATTCTGGTCAGTATCCCTCTCTCTCCCCCTCTCTCTTCCCTCTCTCTCCCCCTCTCTCTTCCCTCTCTCTCCCCCTCTCTCTTCCCTCTCTCTCCCCCCCTCTCTCTCCCCTCTCTCCCCCCCTCTCTCTTCCCTCTCTCTCCCCCTCTCTCTTCCCTCTCTCTCCCCCTCTCTCTTCCCTCTCTCCCCCTCTCTCTTCCCTCTCTCTCCCCCCCTCTCTCTCCCCTCTCTCTTCCCTCTCTCTCCCCCCCTCTCTCTCCCCCTCTCTCTTCCCTCTCTCTCCCCCCCTCTCTCTCCCCCCCTCTCTCTCCCCCTCTCTCTTCCCTCTCTCTCCCCCCCTCTCTCTCCCCCCCTCTGTCTTCCCTCTCTCTCCCCCCCTCTCTCTTCCCTCTCTGTCTCCCCCTCTCTCTTCCCTCTCTCTCCCCCCCTCTCTCTCCCCCCCTCTCTCTTCCCTCTCTCTCCCCCTCTCTCTTCCCTCTCTCTTCCCTCTCTCTCCCCCCCTCTCTCTTCCCTCTCTCTTCCCTCTCTCTTCCCTCTCTCTCTCCCCCTCTCTCTTCCCTCTCTCTCCCCCCCTCTCTCTCCCCCCCTCTCTCTTCCCTCTCTCTCCCCCTCTCTCTTCCCTCTCTCTTCCCTCTCTCTCCCCCCCTCTCTCCCCCTCTCTCTTCCCTTTCTCTTCCCTCTCTCTTCCCTCTCTCTCCCCCTCTCTCTTCCCTCTCTCTTCCCTCTCTCTCCCCCCCTCTCTCTTCCCTCTCTCTTCCCTCTCTCTTCCCTCTCTCTCCCCCCCTCTCTCTCCCACCCTCTCTCCCCCTCTCTCTTCCCTCTCTCTTCCCTCTCTCTTCCCTCTCTCTCCCCCTCTCTCTTCCCTCTCTCTTCCCTCTCTCTCCCCCCCTCTCTCTTCCCTCTCTCTTCCCTCTCTCTTCCCTCTCTCTCCCCCCCTCTCTCTTCCCTCTCTCTTCCCTCTCTCTTCCCTCTCTCTTCCCTCTCTCTCCCCCTCTCTCTTCCCTCTCTCTTCCCTCTCTCTCCCCCCCTCTCTCTTCCCTCTCTCTTCCCTCTCTCTTCCCTCTCTCTCCCCCCCTCTCTCTTCCCTCTCTCTTCCCTCTCCCCCCCCTCTCTCTCCCCCCCTCTCTCCCCCTCTCTCTTCCCTCTCTCTTCCCTCTCTCTTCCCTCTCTCTTCCCTCTCTCTCCCCCTCTCTCTTCCCTCTCTCTTCCCTCTCTCTTCCCTCTCTCTTCCCTCTCTCTCCCCCCCTCTCTCTCCCCCTCTCTCTTCCCTCTCTCTCCCCCCCTCTCTCTCCCCTCTCTCTCCCCCCCTCTCTCTTCCCTCTCTCTTCCCTCTCTCATCCCTCTCTCTTCCCTCTCTCTCCCCTCTCTCTCCCCCTCTCCCCCCTCTCTCTCCCCCCCTTTCTCTTCCCTCTCTCTTCCCTCTCTCTTCCCTCTCTCTCCCCCCCTCTCTCTTCCCTCTCTCTCCCCCCCCTCTCTCCCCTCTCTCTCCCCCCCTCTCTCTTCCCTCTCTCTTCCCTCTCCCCCCCTCTCTCTCCCCCCCTCTCTCTCCCCTCTCTCTCCCCTCTCTTTCTCCCCGTCTCTCTCCCTTCTTTCTCTTTCTCTGCCCTTCTCCCCCTTGTCTCTCTCTTTCCCAGAGTGGTAACCATGTCTGTGTTTGTTCTTAGCATAATTCGGACCATCGATGGAAAGATCCTTCACAAGTACAAACACCCTTCTGCTGTGTTTGGCTGTGACTGGAGCCAGAACAACAAGTAAGGCCTCAAAGTACCAAAACAAACCCTAACATTGACCAACCATAACTAACCCTCACCCAAATGAACCTTAACCATATTTAATCCTAGCCTTAATTAATCTTAACTAACCCTAACCCAAATGAACCTTAATCCTGATTAACTCTAAGCTTGACCAGCCTTAACTAACTTTGACCTTTACAATCTTCAGTTAACCAAACCCTAACCCTCTGGCTGTCTAACCCTTACCCATATACAGTGCCCTCCAAAAGTATTGGAACAGTGAGGCGAATTCCTTTATTTTTGCTGTAGACTGAAAACATTTGGGCTTGACATCAAATAATGAACGTGAGACCAGAGATCAACGTTTCAGCTTTTATTTCCAGGTATTTACATCAGGATCTGATGCACAACTAAGAAAATATCACATTTTGTTTGAATCCACCCATTTGTCATGTGATCAAAAGTATTGGAACAGATATACTTAAAACATATTTAAGTGAATAAGACTTAATATTTAGTTGCAAATCCTTTGCTTTCAATAACTGCAGCAAGTCTGTGACCCATTGACGTCACCAAACTTTTGCATTCTTCCTTTTTGATGCTTTCCCAGGCTTTCACTGCAGCCTCTTTCAGTTGTTGTTTGTTTTGTGGGGTTCCTCCCTTCAGTCTCCTCTTAAGCAGGTAAAATGCATGCTCTATAGGGTTTAAGTCTGGAGATTGACTTGGCCAGTCTAATACCTTCCACTTCTTGCCCCTGATGAACTCCTTTGTTGTTTTGGCAGTGTGTTTTGGGTCGTTATCTTGCTGCATGATGAAGGCTCTGCCAATCAGTTTGGTTGCATCTTTCCTTAAATTGGCAGACAAAATGTTTCTGTAGACTTCCGAGTTCATTTTGCTGCTGCCATCATGTGTTACATCCTCAATGAAGATTAATGAGCCCGTCCCAGAAGAAGCCATGCAAGCCCAAGCCATGACATTACCTCCACCGTGTTTCACAGATGAGCTTGTGTGTTTGGGATCATGAGCAGTTCCTTTCTTTCTCCAAACTTTAGCCTTTCCATCACTTTGGTAAAAGTTAATCTTTGTCTCATCAGTCCATAAAACTTTGTCCCAGAATTTTTGAGGTTCATCTCTGTACTTTTTGGCAAATTCCAGCCTGGCCTTCCTATTCTTCTTGCTAATGAGTGGTTTGCATCTTCTGGTGTAGCCCTTGTACTTTTGTTCATGAAGTCTTCTGCGAACAGTAGATAGTGATACCTTCACTCCTGCCATCTGGAGGTTGTTGCTGATCTCACTAACAGTTGTTTTAGGGTCTTTCTTTACAGCTCTCACAATGTTTCTGTCATCAACTGCTGATGTTTTCCTTGGTCTACCTGTTCGACGTCTGTTACTTAGTACACCAGTAGTTTTCTTCTTCTTCAGGACATTCCAAATGGTTGTACTGGCTATGGCCAATGTTTCTGCAATGGCTCTGATTGATTTTCCATCTTCTCTAAGACTCACAATTGCTTGTTTTTCACCCAAAGACAGCGCTCTGGTTTTCATGTTGTTTTCACCTCTGAATACAGTCTGCATAGACAAAACCTATCTTACCCAATCTGAACCTGAGTGTAGACATTCAGTGGTATTTATTGATTGAATAATGTATGTAATAGGACACACCTGGGCAACAAAACACACCTGTCAGTCACATGTTCCAATACTTTTGCTCACGTGACAAATGGGTGGGTTCGAACAAAAAGGTGATATTTTCTAATTTGTGCATCAGATCCTGATGTAAATACCTGGAAATAAAAGCTGAAACGTTGATCTCTGGTTTCACATTCATCGTTTGATGTCAAGCCCAAATGTTTTCAGTCTACAGCAAAAATAAAGGAATTGGCCTCCCTGTTCCAATACTTTTGGAGGGCACTGTATATCTCTCCATCTCTCTCTCCCTCTCCAGGGATATGATAGCGACAGGCTGTGAGGATAAGAATGTGCGTGTGTACTACCTGGCCACCAGCTCTGACCAGCCTCTCAAGGTCTTTAGCGGCCACCTGGCCAAGGTCTTCCACGTCCGCTGGTCTCCCCTGCGAGAGGGCATCCTGTGCTCCGGCTCTGACGACGGGTATGTTTGATTTGAGCCTCATGTAGAGGTGGAGTACTGCCATGATGAGATGTAAATGTAAATGATTGATAAGATGAGGATGGTGATTAGGTTGATGACAATTGACATGATGATTAAGGAGATGAAGATGATTGAGATGATTGAGGTAATGATGATGATGAAGACGACGATTGAAATGATGATGAAGAGTATGATTGATAAGATGAGGATGGTGGTTAGGTTGATGGCAATAGACATGACGATTAAGAAGATGGGGATAATGAGGAAGATGATAGAGATGATTGAGGTAATGATGATGATGATGAAGAGGACGATTGAAATGATGACGACTCAGATGAAGACGTTGTTCCCCAGGACGGTGCGTATCTGGGACTACACGCAGGACGCGTGCATCAACGTGCTGAGCGGCCACACGGCGCCGGTGCGCGGCCTGATGTGGAACACGGAGGTGCCCTACCTGCTGACCTCCGGGTCATGGGACTACACCATTAGAGTGTGGGACACCCGGGACGGGACCTGCCTGGACACCGTCTACGACCACGGGGCAGACGTGTACGGTACGGAAACTACCCAGACCCCTGACCTTTGACCATATACTATTACTGTCTTCTCTTCCCCTGACTTCTGACACTGTACCTTTGATCCTGTACAAGCACAATATGGTCTACCCTCGACCCCTGACCCCTTAACATTTACATTTAGTCATTTAGCAGAGGCTCTTATCCAGAGCGACGTACAGTAAGTACAGGGACATTACCCCTAGGGTGAAGTGCCTTGCCCAAGGACACAATGTAATTGGGCTCAGCCGGGAATCGAACTGGCAACCTTCAGATTACTAGCCCGATTCCCCACCGCTCAGCCACCTGACTCCCCTTAACCCCTGACCTTGTACCCGAACAGGCCTGACATGCCATCCCAGCAGGCCCTTCACCATGGCATCCTGCTCCAGAGACTCCACAGTCCGGCTGTGGTCGCTGACGCCCCTGATAGCCCCGCTGCTGGTCAACATCCTCACTGACCGGCCCTGGGACGACATTATCGGCAATACTGGTGGGTCGGCTCACTGGCGGAGTGTGCATGTGCCTGTCTAGTGTGTGTGTATGTGTGTTTGTGTGCGTGTGTGTCTCTAACCCAGCGATTCCCAACCTGTGGGCCACGGCCCACTAGTGGTCCATGACGGTAATGCAGGTGGGCCGCCAAACCAATGAAAACTAAAATAGGGAAAATAAATATCAAAATATGTATATATACTATTGGTAAATGATTATATCTTACAAATTTTAAAATTATATTTTGTCTTTAGTTCATCATGACCGAAACGCCAATAGTAATGCTTGGAACGTTGACATTTGACTGACATTTCCACTTGCATATTCCCACTTCAATTCACTATGCGCTCATTCCTTCCTTCGTCTTCTTTCAAATACATTTAGCTGTGAAAGCAAACAGTTTGGCTTCCATGGTGTTGTTACACATGTGTGATGATAAGCGTGAATTAAGTGAACGGTTGTGTTGTTGGGGGGGCCGCAAAACTATTAGAGTCACTGCGTGGAACAGTTTGTGAATGGCTGCTCTAACCGGTGTATGTGTTCCCAGACAGAGCCATGGTACCAGGAGCGCCCCCCCTGCTGTGTGGGAAGGTGTGCAGAGACATCAAGCAGGACCTGGACAAGCTGACCAGCGAGGTGGGGTCCAGGAAGCTTCGCTGCTTCTCCGAGTGCTTCTCAGTAAGACAACAAGCCCTGGTGGCAGCCGCGCCTCACTGCACACGCCCTGCACTGCAGCCAGCCAGGAGGATACACCGCACTGCACACACCCTGCACTGCAGCCAGCCAGGAGGATACACCTCACTGCACACACCCTGCACTGCAGCCAGCCAGGAGGATACACCTCACTGCACACACCCTGCACTGCAGCCAGCCAGGAAGATACACCTCACTGCACACACCCTGCACTGCAGCCAGCCAGGAGGATACACCTCACTGCACACACCCTGCACTGCAGCCAGCCAGGAGGATACACCTCACTGCACACACCCTGCACTGCAGCCAGCCAGGAGGATACACCTCACTGCACACACCCTGCACTGGACCTCTTGATCTGCAGTCAAATGTCCCACCACTGAGCTGTACCCACAGTTAGAGGAGAGGAGTGAGAGATAGTTAGAGTCACTGAGTATAGTTATAGTTATCCAATGAGGGTGAAAATGTAGGAATATAGTATACTTAATTTTTACATATTTTTCACATTTTATTCATTAGAATCTATAGCTGGAGTTATGAAGTTTCAGTCCAGTTGGGCTTATGGCTTGTAGGCCTCTCACAGCTGTGTGTGTTGCACCTCCAGCCTCCAGGGGGCAGTCACAACCTGTGGGACCTGGTGGCCGTGATCATGGGGCAGGACGACAGCCTACTGCCTCAGAGCTATGGCAAGAGTATCATGCACATGAAACACCTGGTCCGCTTCAAGACAGTGAGTCCTCTCCACCAATCACTGACTCTCCTGCACAGTCTCAACCAATCACTGAACGGTGTGTGTTTGTGTATTCCTCAGTCCGAGGCTCAGGAGCTGACCATAGTGAAGATGTCTAAGTTTGGAGGAGGCATTGGAGCCCCCAGCAAGGAGGAGCGTCTGAGGAGCGCAGCAGACATCCACCTGAGCCTGGGCCAGACCCAGAGATACTGTGAGCTCATGGTGGAGCTGGGAGAGGTGCGTCTGTTTGTGTACGCGCTCTACGTCTCTGCCTGTGTGTGTCTGTGTGTGTCTGTGTGTTTGTTTTTGTCCTCGTCTGTATGTAGCTGTGTGTGTGTGTGTCTTTGTCTGTAATTATCTGTGAGCGTGTTTGTATGTGTTTAGCAGTCTGTGTGTGTGTGTTTACCCGTTTAGTTAAAGCTGCCTGTAATTGCCTTTTGACACAAAAAGCTGGCTATGGTAGGAACTGTTCTCTCTCCTCCCTCCTCCTTACGTTCTCACATCTCTCCTCCCTCCTCCTTACGTTCTCACATCTGTCCTCCCTCTTCTCTACTCCACCTCTTTTTTTTCTCTCCAGTGGGACAAGGCCTTATCTGTGGCTCCAGGAGTATCTATGAAATACTGGAAGAAGCTCATGCAAAGGTACCTTCTAGAACCTCTCAGAACCATCTAGAACCAAGTCTTTTCCCATGTTATAGGACCTTTTAGATGAACCTTTAGCTCAGCAGGCTAAGCCAGTCCTGTCTGTGCTGTAGGAGAGCTGACCAGTTGATGGAAGAGGCGAACCATGATGTCATTCCGTACTGCATCGCCACGGGTGACGTTAGGAAGCTAGTGACCTTCTTCACCTCCAGAGGTCAGCTGAAGGAGGCGCTGCTGGTCACCCAGGTAACGCACCCATCCTGTCGCTGTTCATGTCGTTCATGATGTTGATGACGTAACAGATGTAGATAATGATGTCATTGATGATGTCGTTATTGTGTGGTAATGTTATTGATGTTGCTGATGATGTTGTTGTTGTTGTTGACATGTATAAGGGAGCGTGTGAAGGCAACATCCACGTGCCACACACTTCCTCTATTAATCACACCGTTACCCCGGAGACAGATGACCTGGAAGCCTACCATGGGTATGTTTCTTTGCACTCTCCTGGGCAGCTGGCTTTGGAGGAGCAGTGTCACATAAGTTCTTAGAACTTAAGAGTTAGGGTGTTTGGAGTAGTATGGGACTGTTTTATTTGTATCTGTGTTAGGCGGCTCATATGGTGTGTTTGATTTGTCTCTCTGTACCAGGCTGCTACACAAGGTGTGTAAGGAGCTGGCGGAGTGGTATTTCCAAGATGGCCAGGCCGTTCTGGCAGCCTGCTGCCACCTGGCTGTGGACAACATGGAGGTGAGCACAAGACTGAGACACACACGTGTGTGTGCATGTGAATGTATGTGTCTACAGGAAGCCATGACCAGTCTGATCAAAGAAATGTGTGTGTGTGGACTGGTATGTGTGTGTGTGTGGATTTGGATGCGTATGTGTGTGTGTGTGTTCCACAGCTAGCCATGGCAAATCTGATCAGAGGGAATGAGTTGGAACTGGCTGTGTGTGTTGGGGCGGTCCTCGGAGAACCAGCCAATCAGGCCACGCACTACGTCCTCGAGCTATTGGCCAGAAAATACATGACCATGCCCACATGGTAAGTATTGGCCACACCAACCTTCAACACTCGGTCTGGCTCGGCTTCATCATCTTCATCTTCATCAGTACTTTCACAGTTGTCTCTGTCTCTTGTAGCTTCCCCTCAGTAGGAAACAGGTAAACTCATGTCATGCACTCCAAAAGCTGGACCACAAATCACTATTGACTGTCTTGATCTGTGTCAGCCTGTATCAACACCGATCATATCTATGAACTGGTTCCTTTCAGTACAGACCCAAATGGATCTATCGCTATTTGTGTCAGTATTTGGATCGATCAGTATTGATGTGTTGTCTTTCTGCAGGGATCTCGCCGCTGACCTACTCCACATGATCCCAGATAACCAGCTCCTATTGGCCAAGCTGTGTGCCTTCTACCCTGGCAGCACAGCCGACATCAACCAGCTTCACAAGAGAGTAACTACCCCATCACCCTAACTACCCCATCACCCTAACTACCCCATCACCCTAACTACCCCATCACCCCCATCACCCTAACTACACCATCACCCTAACTACCCCATCACCCTAACTACCCCATCAACCTAACTACCCCATCACCCTAACCCCAATTACCCTCTCACCCTAACAACGTCCACACACTAACCACCACTACCCTAACTATACCTTCGCTCTCAACCTAACTACCTATCACCCTAACTACCCCATCAGCCTAACTACCCCCTCACCCTAACTACCCTATCACCCTAACTACCCCCTCACCCTAACTACCCTATCACCCTAACCAACCCCTCACCCTAACTACCCCATCACCCTAACTACCCCCTCACCCTAACTACCCCCTCACCCTAACTACCCCCTCACCCTAACCCTAGCACCCTGGTGTTGTTCCAGTGTGGCCTGCCCCCTGTGGAGGAGAGTGAGAGCCTGGCAGAAGCAGCTCTCTCTGAGGGAGACGTCTTCAACGCTGTCAGGCTCCACCTGCTCAGTGCCACGCCAGAGAACGCACTGTCCATAGGCATAGCACACGTCAAGGGTAGGCCTGAGCGTACGTGTGTGTGTGGCCTTGTGTGTGTTTTTCACATTGAAGTGTGCGTGCGTGTGTTTCACATACAAGTGTGTGTGCTTCACGAGTGAGTGTGTGTGTCACCTTGGAACTGCTTTTCATCGCTGTAATCCCATGTCCCGCCTCTACAGAGCAGCTGAGTGGTTCTGATTGGACGGTAGAGTCTGTCCATCCAATCCTGGATCTGCTGAGCTACATTAGGACAGACCGCCTCATTCTGGCTAAGTGTACTGAGTAGGTTTGACCCCTGACCTCTGACCCTTAACTTAAACCCATCATTTCAACAATTCAAAAAGTAACCTGTGTGTGTGCGTGTGTTTCAGACAGCGTAGTGAGCTACTGATTCTGTGTGGTTATGTTGGGGCATTGCTGGCCATCAGGAGACAGTACTGCAGCATCGTACCAGCTCTGTATGAATATACCAGGTACTGACCCTGACTTCAGCTCTGTATGAATACACCATTAAAACTATAGGCATTCTATTTCTGTAACTGCACAACTGCTAATGTATTCATTTGGAAGATGCTTTCATCCAAAGCAACATACAGGGGGAATTTGAATATATGACCTCTTAATCTGCAGTAAAATACTCTAACCTTAACATGACTAAGACACCCTATATCCTCTCTTCTTCCCCCTCTCCTGCTTCCCCCTTTCCTCCCACAGCCAGCTGATGAAGAGGAGGGAGGTGTGTGTTCCTCTGCAGATCAAGCAGCTGTCAGTCGAGCTGGAGGCCTGGACAGCCTGCACACACACCCTCAACACGTCAGTGACACACACACACATCACATACATAGCCTCAGTTATGTGTCATGCCACCAATACATTTACATTGAGTCATTTAGAAGACGCTCTTATCCAGAGCGACTTCCAGTAAGTACAGGGACATTCTCCCCGAGGCAAGTAGTGTGAAGTGCCTCGCCCAAGGACACAACGTCATTTTGCACGGCCAGGAATCAAACCGGCTACCTAGTGATTTATAGCCCGATTCCCTAACCGCTCAGCCATCTGACCCCAAATAACGTGTTGTGTTTTTGCATACGTGTATGTACCTACGTGTGTGTGTGTGCATGTTTGTGTGAAATGGTGTGTGTGTGTGAATGTATGTATCTGTGTTGTGTGTGTGCTGCCAGACCTCCAGATGAGGCCCCCAGCACCCCCCCGTCGGAGGCCCAGAGGGTGGAGTTCTCTCAGCTGCAGAGCCGTATCCAGGGGGCGGGGCTCCTGTGGCTGGAGGGGCCGGACTACGTGACGGGCTCCAACCTCCCCAGCCACTCTGACGTCCAGGTCTCCTGCTTCACTGGCAACAGGATACAGGTAAACCTGTCAATCAAACGGAAACAGGATACAGTCAGTCATAGAGCCAATCACAAAGCTCAAACAGCCTGTGATTGTGTGTGTGTGTGTCTGTGTGTGGGTACGTATGTGTGTGTGTTCTCAGGGTCCAGTGTTTTTCCTGGAGGACGGGAAGTCATCCATCTCACTGAACGATGCTCTGATGTGGGCCAAGGTGAACCCCTTCTCTCCACTCGGAACAGGAGTACGCATCAACCCCTTCTAGACCCCGCCCACCCTCTACTGACACATCTGATTGGTCATCCTCCGTGGGCAAAGCATGGAGTGCACCTGCTCCTGTCCTCTATCTGAGAGGATGAAGGGATGAGCACCACAGAGAAGAGAGGGAGGAGAGATAATGAGAGAGGGATCATTGTGATCAAAAAACCCAATTGTCTTATTGCTTTCCTGAGACGGTTCTGCCGTCTGGCCAATCACTCACCAGTCTTAAATCTTGTAGAATGTTACAGCTTCTACAATGTAATATCTTCTAGAACATGTCGGCTTTCTGGCCTCTTCTGAGCCTCTTGTAGAACGCAGCTTTTTGAACGTTACTTCTTCAAGATGTTATCACCTTCGAGATTAGCACGCTACAGTAAGGCTTAAGGCTGGTGTTTCTATAGAGCAAAGACAGGCAGGCAGACAACAGATAGAGAGGAGAGGAGAAAAGAGGGTAGGAGAAGAGAGGGAAGAGGAGAGGAAAAGATAGGAGAGGAGAGGGGAGAGGAGGTAAATGTACACTAGTGACGCACAAGAAGAACATGTATTTCTTCAACAGCAACTTCGTCGATTCAATTGTTTCTGAACATTTATTACGTTCAGATAAACTCTTTTCTTTAAGCTAATCCATAAAACAATGCTCTAGAAAATGTAGGGTACTCCATAAAGATCTGTGTTCTAGAATGTGTAAGCTTTTCTATAAAGACCAGTGGATATTCAGATGACAGCTTAAGTTCAGCTAAGTGTGAGTTATTTACAGATCATTTACTGTTTAAAAAGTGTTGTGCCTTAACAAAGTAACAATCAATCATATACTTGTCAATGCAACAATCATTTTAACCATTCTACATAAAGTTGATAGAGACTCCACTTCATAATGTTGATAGACTACTGTACTTCATAATGTTGATATACAGAATCTACTGTACCGTATAATGTTGATATAGGGACTTAACTGTACTGCACAATGTTGATATAATCTTACTATACACCTTAATGTTGTTTTAATATAAAGACTCTAATATGCTTCATCATGTTAATATAGACTGCTATACTACATCATGTTGACATGTAGAGACTTTACTAGACTTCATCATGTTGATATAGACTGCTATACTACATCATGTTGACATGTAGAGACTTTACTATACTTCATCATGTTGATATAGACTGCTATACTACATCATGTTGACATGTAGAGACTTTACTATACTTCGTCATGTTGATATAGAGATGTATCAATCCAATCATACATCAGTGTAAACATTCTCATTGACGAATGTAATTGTCTAAGTTTGGCAGTGTATTTAGGAAGGGGTTTTTATTTATTTATGATACGCATTGACGTGTACAGTTCACATGAAGCAACCATAAGCTCACCACAAACTGTAAGCGTAAAGACTATTGAGACAGGAGGCTGATTATAAACACTGATTAAAGAGGAAGAAAAGGTTGCTGTCCACTTCTGATTTGATCTGTCTGTCTGATCTCTCGTCTAATTATTCCGACATCAACCTCACCATCCTTGACCTGTCCAACCTCCCTGGCTTACTATTAGTCCTAACCCAACACTGAGGGCCTTGTTTACTAACAGGATTGCGCCCATTTCAGGCGTGAAATAGCGATTTCTCCCGTCTTTTAATGGCACGCAAATTAACACTAAAGGGCGGAGTAAGGCGCTGATTGCCCAACGAGGGTCTGGTTTGATAAATAGCACCCAAAATGCAGAAATACACCGTGCGCTATTTGCGGTTAGGCAAAGGATCAGATTAAGCTGCGGTCGCAATGTTAGTAAATGAGGCCCTGAGAGAAAAAACGATTTCACAAAGAAACCAGTTTAGATTTAGTTTAATTTTTGGCAAAATAAAAATACTGTACATTTGGGAGTCAACAATCCACATTTTACTGTTCAGCATGATGGGTTATATAAATAATAGTTAAACATAGCATCATTCATAGAATATGACGATAAGACTTGAACAATATTCTATCTTGTACAATGTGTTTGTGAGCTGCCGGGTGTGTGTGTGTGTGTGTGTGTGTGTGTGTGTGTGTGTGTGTGTGTGTGTGTGTGTGTGTGACAAACAGACAGAGATGAGATTAAGGAAGAGGATCAGTCGGAGTAGTAAATGCACTTATTTTGTTACAATAACAAACAAATATGGAGAGAAGTGTGTTAAGGTGTGTGTGGTGTGTGTTGATGTATGTGTGTGTGTCGTAAAGTCCGCAGAGCTTTCAAGCGCCTCACGGATGGTTGGAGTCTTCAGACAATTTCCCACAGCTGTGTGGACGGGCGGCACGGCTGCTCCCCATCAGGTAACGCAATCAGGTATCACTATCAGGTATCACCATCAGGTAACACCATCAGGTATCACCATCAGGTAACGCAATCAGGTATCACCATTAGGTAACGCCATCGGGTATCACCATCAGGTATCACCATCAGGTAACGCAATCAGGTATCACCATCAGGTAACGCAATCAGGTAACGCAATCAGGTAACGCAATCAGGTATCACCATCAGGTATCACCATCAGGTATCACCATCAGGTAACGCAATCAGGTATCACCATCAGGCAACGCAATCAAGTATCACCATTAGGTAACGCCATCGGGTATCACCATCAGGTAACGCAATCAGGTATCACCATCAGGTATCACCATTTGGTAACGCCACGCCACGCTCTACAATAGGGTTCTCCAATTCCGGTCCTCGAGGGCCGCTGTCCTGCATGTTTTAGATGTTTCCCTGCTCCAACACACCTGATTCAAATTAATGTCATTACCCGTTTCCGCAGAGCTTCATAACGACCCATTCATTTGAATTTGTTGTATGTGTTAGTGTGTGTGTGTTGTGAAGAGGGTGGATATTGTGGGGTGTGTGTCAGTATTTATACATCTATGTGCTAGTGTGTGTGTGTGTGTGTGTGGTCTATCGGTGCTGTAGGTAGCGCTGCAGCAGGCTGGGGAGGGGCAGTTGAGGGATGAGGTTGAGTCTACGGCGTCCTAGCTGTTCTCTGATGCTGAGGCGACACAGCTGGCGCAAGGACCTAGGGGCCGCTGGAATCAAGAGAGTTCTCATCAGTTACAGTTGTGCTAAGATAGCTAGTTTAAACTGCAGTACCTTGATGCTAAGCAAACTACCTTCAAATGTTCATCATGCTAAGCTAGCTAGCTATCGTTACTTAAACTGCAGTAGCGTCATGCTAAATATACTACCTTCAAACTGTAGTAGCGCTGCCTCTGCCAGTCCACTAGGGGGCGCTGTCTCCAACGGTCGTTTCTGCTCAGTGTTCCTGGCGTTGGCGTTGGCTCCAAACTCCAGCAGCAGGGAAACGAGCTCCTCACTGTCTCCCTGAGCCGCCACATGGAGGGGCGTGTCCTCGTAACGACCCCTCTGGACGTCTGCACCTGGGGAGACGAACGTCACGGATTCATCAACAACAACAATCAATAATCAGTTATCGGAAACAGCAGACTATTTTAGAAGATTAGGCCTATAGAAGCACACAAAAGGCAGACAGACAGACTGACAGATGGGCATCTAGGCAGACGGACAGATAGGCAGACGGCCAGGCAGACAGCGTACCTGCATCCAGCAGCAGCTTGATACAGACCAGGTGTTTAGAGAGGCTGGCCTGGTAGAGCGCGGTGCCCAGGTGAGGGATTACGTAATCCACATCTGCCTCCCAACGAACCAACGCCTCCAGACACGCACTCCGCCCTGCAACACGCCAACAACACGCTAGTCACACTCCCCCACGCTGTGTGCTCCTGACTAGTCCCAGTGGTCCCAGGGTGAGTACCTCTGCTGGAAGCCTCGTGGATGGGGGAGGGCTGGCAGGGGGATGCCTGGGCCTGGGCTCCATGCTCCAGGAGCACCTGGGTACAGCTGGCACTGCCAGCCGAGCAGGCGTTGAACAGAGGGGTCACACCATCTATGGTAGTGGCATTCACCTGAACACACACACACATATATTAGTACGTGGGTTGGTGTGTTTGTATGGGTTTACATTTACATTACATTTAGTCATTTAGCTGACGCTCTTATCCAGAGCGACTTACAGTAAGTACAGGGACATTCCCCCCGAAGCAAGTAGGGTGAAGTGCCTTGCCCAAGGACACAACGTCATTTGGCACGGCGGGGAATCGATCCGGCAACTTTCTGATTACTAGCCCGACTCCCTCACCGCTTAGCCATCTGACTCCCCATCAGATTAAAGTGAGTGTTTGTTTGTGTGTATACGTGTGTGTGTGTCCTACGTTAGCTCCTGCCTGAAGCAGCGCTCTAGTGCAGGCCACCCGGTCCGACAGACAGGCTTCATGCAGAGGAGTCACGTGGTCTATTGTGATGATGTTGGCATGGTAACCCTGCCAAGAGAGAACACAGTCATTCCCATCACCTGATTCAGAGGGACACTGCACTGAAGGACACTGACCAGCATGCATAGTAGTACTGTGGGATGCTGACCTGGGAGAGCAGGGCTGTGAGGGTCTTACACACACACACACACACACACACACACAGCGTACCTGAGACAGCAGGGTCCTCAGGGCTAGAAGTCGTCCCTGACAGGCTGCCTCGTGCAGGGGTGAGCGGTCTGCCCATGAACCTGTGAGGAGGGGGTGGGGGTAGGACAGGGTAGGGGTAGGACAGGGTAGGGAGTGGGGGTAGGAGAGGGTAAGGGGTGGGGGTAGGACAGGGTAGGGGGTGGGGGTAGGACAGGGTAGGGAGTGGGGGTAGGAGAGGGTAAGGGGTGGGGGTAGGACAGGGTAGGGGGTGGGGGTAGGACAGGGTAGGGGGTGGGGGTAGGACAGGGTAGGGGGTAGGACAGGGTAAGGGGTGGGGGTAGGACAGGGTAGGGGGTGGGGGTAGGACAGGGTAAGGGGTGGGGGTAGGACAGGGTAGGGTAGGGGGTGGGGGTAGGAGAGGGTAGGGGGTGGGGGTAGGACAGGGTAGGGGGTGGGGGTAGGACAGGGTAGGGTAGGGGGTGGGGGTAGGACAGGGTAAGGGGTGGGGGTAGGACAGGGTAAGGGGTGGGGGTAGGACAGGGTAGGGGGTGGGGGTAGGACAGGGTAGGGTAGGGGGTGGGGGTAGGAGAGAGTAGGGGGTGGGGGTAGGACAGGGTAGGGGGTGGGGGTAGGACAGGGTAAGGGGTGGGGGTAGGACAGGGTAGGGGTGGGGGTAGGACAGGGTAGGGGGTAGGACAGGGTAAGGGGTGGGGGTAGGACAGGGTAGGGGGTGGGGGTAGGACAGGGTAAGGGGTGGGGGTAGGACAGGGTAGGGTAGGGGGTGGGGGTAGGAGAGGGTAGGGGGTGGGGGTAGGACAGGGTAGGGGGTGGGGGTAGGACAGGGTAGGGTAGGGAGTGGGGGTAGGACAGGGTAAGGGGTGGGGGTAGGACAGGGTAAGGGGTGGGGGTAGGACAGGGTAGGGGGTGGGGGTAGGACAGGGTAGGGTAGGGGGTGGGGGTAGGAGAGAGTAGGGGGTGGGGGTAGGACAGGGTAGGGGGTGGGGGTAGGACAGGGTAAGGGGTAGGGGTAGGACAGGGTAGGGGGTGGGGGTAGGACAGGGTAGGGTAGGGGGTGGGGGTAGGAGAGAGTAGGGGGTGGGAGTAGGACAGGGTAGGGTAGGGGGTGGGGGTAGGAGAGGGTAGGGGGTGGGGGTAGGACAGGGTAGGGGGTGGGGGTAGGACAGGGTAGGGTAGGGGGTGGGGGTAGGAGAGAGTAGGGGGTGGGGGTAGGACAGGGTAGGGTAGGGGGTGGGGGTAGGAGAGGGTAGGGGGTGGGGGTAGGACAGGGTAGGGGGTGGGGGTAGGACAGGGTAGGGTAGGGGGTGGGGGTAGGAGAGAGTAGGGGGTGGGGGTAGGACAGGGTAGGGGGTGGGGGTAGGACAGGGTAAGGGGTAAGGGTAGGACAGGGTAGGGGGTGGGGGTAGGACAGGGTAGGGTAGGGGGTGGGGGTAGGAGAGAGTAGGGGGTGGGGGTAGGACAGGGTAGGGTAGGGGGTGGGGGTAGGAGAGGGTAGGGGGTGGGGGTAGGACAGGGTAGGGGGTGGGGGTAGGACAGGGTAGGGTAGGGGGTGGGGGTAGGAGAGAGTAGGGGGTGGGGGTAGGACAGGGTAGGGGGTGGGGGTAGAACAGGGTAGGGGGTGGGGGTAGGAGAGAGTAGGGGGTGGGGGTAGGACAGGGTAGGGGGTGGGGGTAGGACAGACACAGAGATACATACTTAGAATAGGTAAACAAAAGTTTGTATTTTTTCTTGGGAGGAGGGGTTTAGTTTAATGGGTCTGTGAAGAAGAGATGGAATATATTTGATAAATTCATTATACATACAGATTCAACACAATACTTGGCTCGGAAATAAACATGTGCCCTGCTCTACTGGCTATCTCTAGCCTGTCCTACAGCAGCCTGCAGTAACAGTAGTCACTACACGAGGGTGCTATCGACTACAATCACCGTAGCCTGCCACTTAGCAAGACCACACTGCTCTGCTGTAAACTGTCAGCACCAGCAACCTCCAACATCCTCTGATTACAGTGTCGTATAGTGCAGTGTAGTGTAGCCAGTACTATAATGTAGTACATGGCAGTTATAGGGAGATTGTGGTCATGTAGTAGTATGCAGTGTAGTTATAGGGAGAGTCTAGCATAATGCAGAGAGAAGGAGAACTCCCTCAGTAAATCACTGATCTATTTTTGGCTCCACCAGAACTGCCATCTGCCAAGCCTGGGAGGACAAGAGCAGCGCTCACCATAGGTTCAATCCCTGCTCTCTCGCTGCGGAACAACACACACATACACACCATATCAGAATACTCCCCACATATACTCACACACGTACACACACACACACCATACTACACACAGTACTACACACATACTCACACATGTCTAATCCTCCCTGAAACAGAACCTGAAATCATAAATTGTGTGTGTGTGCTTACCCATATCTCCATCTCCCCAGGGGACATCTAGCCACTGGTATGTATAAGACATGTCCTCTAGTCTGGTCTAGATGCACATAAATTGTAAACAGACCAGCTGAAGCACAGCAGCCATCTTAGGAAGGTCAAAATTGTCTTTCAGTGATGGGTGAGTACAGGCAGTCATTTTAGTAAGGCTGAACTTGTGTCATTGCTTGGTACACACAGGCAGCCATCTTGAGAAGGGCAACAATACTCTCCTTCTCAAGATGGTTTTCCAGGTGTTGCTTGTGAGCTCTGAGGAATGTCCAGGCTGTATGCACTGAGGACAGGCTGTGCGGGAGGAATACTATCTTATCCCAGCAAGAGTTAGCAGCTCTGGTAAAGAGTAGTCTAGTACAGAGTTAGTACCTTTAGTACATGGTTAGTACCTCTAGTACAGGGTTATTGCTTCAGTACAGTTAGTATCCCTGGTTATCTAGTTTGTTTATGAATATTTTAGGCGTGTTCTCAGCATGTGACTTCTGATTCCAGCCGTATTACGAAAATAATCCTTTGCCAGAGAGAGGGAGGGAGGGATAAAGAGAGGGATGTAGGCAGAGGCGTAGACAGATAGCGAAGGAGAAAGAGATGTGGACAGAGCCGATTAAGAAAGAGATTGAGAGACAGCGAGAGGGAGAGAAACATAGAGACATACAGAGAGAGGCATGGACCACTGATGGAAATAAATATATGTGGAGAAGCAGTGAGAGAGAGGTAGACAGAGACAGAGAGAGCGGGAGAGAGAGAGCGGGAGAGAGCGAGAGAGAGCGAGAGAGAGCGAGACAGAGCGAGAGAGAGAGCGAGCGAGAGAGAGAGAGCGAGAGAGAGAGAGAGAGAGAGAGAGAGAGAGAGAGAGAGAGAGAGAGAGAGAGAGAGAGAGAGAGAGACCAGCTTATCTAGCATAACATAAATAAGCCCATGTGACACCTTATCCTTCTTGTAGATAAAGTTATGTGAAACAGTACCATGATGTTCCTGCTCAGCTGTTTCAACATCCAGCCACTCCTCTGGTTCAAACACCAAACTGATCTTTATAATTCTGAACACATGATAGGAATAACCTGTTACAGACTAAACACACTAACCTGCTCAGTACTGAACACCATCCTACTCTGTACTGAACACCATCCTACTCTGTACTGAACACCATCCTTAATACTCTGTAGTCAGTTGGACCTGCACAAGCCAGAAGAACTAACCTAACTGCGTTACTGACCTTGGCTCGTGAGAATGCCCCATCGAGACTTTTTTTTTACGGTGAAATCTTCTCCGATCTGTAGAGGCCGCTTCCTCGGCGCCTTGACGGACGGTCCGGTCTCCGCTGCTGGAACTTCGGGCATGTTTGTTTCCGTTATCCGTTCTTGCTGCAGTAGGGAGCACGAGACTGGACAATTCTGCTCTCTGATTGGCCGTAGGTTTGTTGTTGTTCTTCACCCGTTCACACGATCACATGCGAGTTCGTGGGGGGTTGGAACTCGCGGGTAACACGGCATTGAGTTATTTATATGCAGGGTTTTATTGCTGGGCGCGGCTCAGCACAGGGGATAACGGTTAGCGGAGTCACTTCCGTGCTCTGTCTCGGTGTTATGTGATCTTTGAGGAGCAGGCATCAAATCTTGGATCTTATTATGAGACGTACAGGTCCTATTATGGGATATCCAGATCTTATTATGGGATATTCAGGTCTTATTATGGGATATATAGGTCTAATGGGGTATCCAGGTATTATTATGGGTTATCCAGGTCTTATTATAGGATATTCAGGTCTTATTATGGCATAGCCAGGTCTTACTATGGGATATAAATGTATTACTATGGGACACTGGCGACCATAGGAATACAAACATTTTGACAATTTTTAGGGGTGCTCAAGTACCCCTAAATTTTATTTCAGCACCCCTAAAAATTATAATAATACAAATATATATTGTTTATTATCATTTGATCCTGGTAGTTCATGAAGAAAGGGACATCCTTAGTTTTTTCATTCATACAATATTTTGCAAAATAGTACATGTATTCATTGTTATCCAGTGAAATAAGGGATTAATATTAGGAAGGGTTTAGCTCTTTTGCAAGACATTGTATAATGTCACATTCTCATTGGGGGCTGAGCACCCATGAAGGTCTGATCCTAGAATCGCCCCTGCTATGGGATATCCAGGTCTTATTATGGGATACCTCAGGTGCGTATTATGTTAGACCCGAGGTCTTCTTATAGGATATCCGGGTCTTAAGGGATATCAGAAGTTACTACGGTGTCAACAAAACATAATTCACCACAGACGCACGCTGCTCAATATGTGTGTATAGTGTATAGTATATAGTGTGTGTGGGTGGGATTCATTTCACAATAGAATACACTCAAGTACTACCTTAAACCGTGATATAAATACAACCATATAAATCAATGGATGACAAAGGTTAATAGGTAGAGGTCAGTCCTGACGATGAGTTTAGGTTTTGGGTTTCGATTCCTACACTACTTGAACACAATGCAACGCTGAGATTATAACACACGAGGGCAGCGGAGTGCTCTTCGTCGCATTGTGTTGCCGCTGTATGCAGCGAAGAATACAGCTTCCTTGTGTTCAACACTTCCTGCTTTGATACAGATGAGCATACCGTTATACTTTTCCCTTAATATATGTATGTGAACTCTCAGTGGAGTGTAGTAATATGAATACTGTACTGTCGAGGGCGAATTCCCTCTTTGCCTTTTCCCTAAGCGTAATGGCTGCGCTCACGTTCGGCTGTTTCGTCACAACTGCGTTTAAAGACCGTAGCGTGCCAGTGGACATCCATGTATCCAGAGTTATGCTGTGAGTGTTATTATTGCGATGAATGTGCCTGACCCGACTGTACAGCTAACGCTGTCAAAGAACGTTGCATTTTTAGCAAAGAAGGAATTTGAACCCAGGAACTTGTTAACACTGTGTGAAAGATGCTTCAGCCACAACTTTGCTTGCGCTAGCTAGCAATTATGCTAATGTTGAGCAGCATCAATGGCTTGAAAGCAGGAATCAACAGATTTGCACATAACACGCACGCCACATTGCCACACAGCGGAAATAACAGAATGGAATTTAATACATTGAAAAATATACGTTTAACCGCCGCTAAACAGCGAGCTAGCACAGTGTAACTCAGCGGTTCTCTCTCTAAGCTGTATTAACCAATGGCTGAGAAGCACGTCAGCAAGGGTGCTTTGTTTTGACGTTGCTTTGAGCTGCCATATGGAACGTTTATACAAAACCACAGAGCAGAACATCCGTAGCATAGAAACGTGGAACATAACATTTAATACAGAACCATGGAGAACGTCCATTTCGTATGCAGGTTCTGTTTAAAACTATTTGAGTACTGTTTAGTCCTTAGGACCTCTTTCATTAACCTTAATCTCCATCTCTCCCCTCTTCCCCCCTCCAGTAAAAGTGTGGACGACTTTACAGGGCCGAGAGAGAGGAGTGACCTAGGCTTCATCACGTTTGATCTCTCAGCTGATATCCTTACCCACTATTAGTCACATCATGGAACATATCTGTGTTTGTGTGTGGGGGGGGAGGAATGCATGCCTGGTGTGTATGTGCATGTGTGTGTGTGTGTGTGTGTGTGTGTGTGTGTGTGTGTGTGTGTGTGTGTGTGTATGTAAACCAGACCCCCCAATGTGTATGTGTACCTTAACTTCCAGTACATCTGAGGCCCATATTCGACTGGAACGTGAAGCAACTCTTCCTCTATCTGTCTGCAGAGTATGCCACCAGGACCAATGTAAACACACGCACGCATGCAGTCACACTCACTCACTCACTCACTCACCCACCTTGATAACATGATGTATACACACATACCTACTACTTCTTAGGCCTCCTGCCCACACCTAAGTCCTGTACATTCATCCCTACCACCCCTCCTCCCCAGGCTCTCAACCAGGTGGTTCTGTGGGATAAGATCGTCCTAAGAGGAGAAAGCACCAGGCTCAACCTCAGAGAAACCAAGTCTAAATACTTCTTCTTTGACGATGGAAACGGCCTCAGGTGAGCCGTCTTTCATTTCTTTACGGTAACCGTCTCAGGTACACTAGCCGTCATGTCTCCGTGGTAATGGCGTCATGGTACCATAGCTTTTATGTCTCCATGGTAACTGTGTCTTGTCTGTTTGTTCTCTGTGCAGAGCCAATAAGAACATCACGCTGACCCTGTCATGGAACGTTGTCCCCAACGCTGGGATGCTGCCCCTTGTGGAGGGATCAGGACACATCTCTCTGCCCTTCCCTGACACATACGAGACCACCAAGAGCTACTAACAACACCTACCCACCCTCTGAATGCCCCAACCTACGTCCTACCTTTGCCTCCATCTGCCCATTACCTACCCCTCCCCATATCTGTCACAACCTGACCTCCCAACCCTTGCCTACCACCCTATTGCCCTCTACAAGTCTCCTCCATGTCCTCCAACCACCATCCTACCTGTACCGATCCTCATTACCTTGTCTGTAAATGTTGTTAACTCTTCTGGTATGATTTGTAATAAAACACAGGTTTGGGACGTGCTGGCTCAGAGTGTGTTTGTGTTCATGTTGAAACTTGGTGTAGTGCAGTAACTTCCTTAGTCTTGCAGTGTGGGTATGAGAAGTTAACTTCATGATCATATTAATAATGTTGTCAAACACTACTGTGTTGCATGAAGTGTACTGGCCTGTTTTTCTTTAATGGTATATCTGTTCCACGACGAATAGAAACGTGGTAATTTTGTGCTAGTCAAGTACTGCTGACATCAAATGTGTGGTTTTGAAAGAACCGACTATATTGATCACGTGTACACTGTGAAGCTGTCAGCTGATGTTTACGGAAGCTCACGCCTACTGCTGGTTCTGCCGGCTACTGAAGATGTTCTTTTGTGGCTGCTTTTTGTAATTTTGCAAGTTAACCCCCGCCAAACAAAACAATTGGCCTGATATAAATCTGGAACATATTCTTGTCTTGCGTGCTTGCTAATATACCGGTTCTCACAGATTTTCCGACATGTTAATTAAGGTTTGCAGCATTTTGCTTTTGGCAACTTTATGTGGCGAGACAGCGGAATGTATTCAGGATGCAAGTCCTGTATTACAACAAGGTAGGCTACGGTCGTCCCTGTATTTGATTTAACCTTTCTATAGCTAACCGTAAAACTACAAGCTAACTTCCAGCTGGTTTATCATCCGTAACGTTCTTATAGGCACGGTAGAGTCCACGAGCTGGAATCTACACGTCCAACTTGGGACAAATTCTTCCAATTCCACCGAGTTGGCGTATGGTTTCATATCATGTGGAGTGGCCGTGCTCTTTTACGGAAGTAACTTTGTCCCGGTGAAGAAAATCAACACCGGAGACGGTAAGATTTTTAATTAAAAGTTTTTACAGCGATGGAGTGAACGATCTCTGTAGGCTACTTATTGTGTCTGGGTGTGTCAGGACTATTTTTCCAGTGGGTGTTGTGTGCTGCGATCTGGACTGTGTCTTTGGTGGTGAACATCATCCTGGGATCACCTGACTTCTGGCCCCTAGCCATGGTAGGAGGAGCCGTGTGGGCTACAGGTACTGTACACCACAAACGCACGATGGCAAAAGTACACACACCCTTCACTCAAGTAGAAGTAGGCCTACAGATACTCATGTAAAAACTAAAACAAAACTAGTATGGGCTCTGATATATACTTAAGAAAAAAGTAGCCATTACTACTACCTTTTGGACCTCACATCATATATGCAATGCAAAGTGAAAATACTTTGGAACATTCACACCCAATTTATTTCCTGTAATGTAAACTGTGTGTGTGTCTAGGTAACATCACTGTAGTCCCCATAGTGAAGACAATAGGCCTGGGCATGGGGCTCTTGATCTGGGCCTCCTTCAACCTCCTGATTGGCTGGGCCAGCTCCAGGTGCGTTCCTACTCACACACACCACACACTCTCTGTTTCTCATGCTCTAACTGTGTGGGTGATGTGTGTCTGCGGATGTACAGGTTTGGATGGTTTGGTATAGATCCAGAGGAGGTGGCCAAACCAACACTCAGCTACTACGGAGCTGCACTCTGTCTACTCAGGTAATCCAGTGTGTGGTTGTATTTGTCTGTGTGTGATTGTATTGGTCTGTGTGCTTGTGTGTGAGCCTCATTGTGTATATTCAGTTGTCTGATTCCTCACCTGTGTGTGTGTGTGTGTGTGTGTTGTCTTCCCTCAGTGCGCTGACCTTCTTCTTCGTGAAGAGTGATGTGAACAGACAATCTTCCAGCCCAGAGGAGGCGCCCCTCCTGGTGGACAGCGTGAGTCACACATCAACACCTTTCTGTGTAGATCTGTCATGAATCCACCCTGTGACTGTGTGTGTGTGTATGTGTGTGTGCAGTGTGTGAACTCAGACGGTGGCTCCATGTCGGATGAGTCGTGGGTGGACAGACTGGCCCCTCGGAAAAAACGCCTGGTGTACGTACCGCTCTCTCCTACGACCACAATAGGACGGGACCCATCCCTCCTCCCTCTCAGTAACATCTCTCCTCCCCCTGCCCCCTCCCACTTCTCTCCCTCTCTTCTTCACTCCCCTCCAGGGGGTCCTTTCTGGCGGTTCTAGCAGGTCTTCTCTACGGGTCCTCCTTCATTCCGGTTCTCTACATAAAGAACCAGGCTGCCAAGCCACACAGTCCCTTCGCTGGTGCCAGCCAGTTTGGTAACTACATTATTCATCAATCACCTCTCTATGAACTACAGTGCTACATTAACCATTCTACCACCTTTCAATGAACTGCAACACTACATTACCCAACATCCCCCTCTCTGTGTGTGTGTGCAGACCTGGACTATGTGTTTGCCCAGTTCAGTGGGATCTTCCTGACCAGCACGGTCTACTTCCTGACCTACTGTGCTGTCATGAAGAACAAACCTAAGGTCTACCCTGGAGCTGTGCTGCCTGGTGAGACACACACACATACACACACACACACACTCATATACATACACACACATACACAAACAGACACACTGTCATACACACACATACCAAGGTCTAAGGTGTGTTTGTCCTCAGGCTTCGTGTCAGGTGTTATGTGGGGAGTGGCCACATGCTGTTGGTTTCTGGCAAACACCTACCTGAGTGCTGTGGTCAGCTTCCCCATCATCACCACGGTAACTACTGTAGCTTCCCAACATCCCTATGGTAACAACTGTAGCTTCCCCACATGACCACGTTAACTGGTGATGTGTGATGCACTTGCGTGTTTCAGGGTCCTGGTCTAATTGCTGCATTGTGGGGAGTGTTGGTCTTTAAGGAAGTGAAGGTAAAGCCGTCTCTCTCCTTCTGTAATCCTCTTCTTCTGTCTTCTCATCCTCCTCTCCTTCCCTCTCTTATCCCCCTCTCCTTCCTTCTCTTATCCCCCTCTCCTTCCCTCTCTCATCCTCCCATCTCCTTCACTGTCTTCTCATTTTTTGTTTGCATCTCTCCCATCCTCCCCTTTCTCCCCTCCTCTCCAGGGCTGCTGTAACTTCATGGTTCTGGGAGTAGCCTTCTCGCTGGTCTTGACAGGAGCCCTGCTGACGGCATTCTCCAAGGTGTAGCGCCATGTCCGACCACTAGGGGGTGCAGACGGCCCGGGAATCCTTGCTTTATCCGAATCACTCCTAATGTTTATCTCACTGTAGCAGCTCCTCTGCAGGGATGTGGGACACAGGGGGCATTTGATACTGAATGACTATGAGGGACCATAATGAATCACAGAGGGACTATAATGGATCACTGAGGGCCTGTTTATCTGGGGGGTTCTTAAGAGAGAATGTGTTAAACTGTGGATCTTTGTGTTTAAGAGGCAGTCTCTGTGTGTGTGTGTCTAGAGTTGTGAGAGAGTACGTGTTTATGTTCTTAGAGAGTACGTTTGAGAATGTGTGCATGTCACGCTGTGTGTGTGTTTGTGTCGTGAATGTGAGACACAGGAGTCCTGCAGCGGTTTTGAGTGTGAAAATAAATCAACCTGTTTATTACTACCTGTTCTGCTGTGTCTGAGTGGTGTGGGGGCAGATGAACTCTGACCTAGCTATCACAGCTGGTCACACAGTGTTGCATTCTGGGGCAGTTGCTATGGTTGCCTTTTCTCTGGACAAAGACAGTAGTCCATCAGTCTCCCACCAAGACCTTGTTCAAATACTCTAATGCTGCCTTTCTTCCTGTGTGTGTGTGTGTGTGTGTGTGTTGACACAGATCCTTAGGCAGTGTTGATACCCAGCAGTATGACCAGGCTCTTTGATTCTGTGGTGGCACGCACCAGCATCCCCAGAACAAACACACACACACACACACACACACACACACACACACACACACACACACACACACACACACACACACACACACACACACAGCAGTGCCTGTGAGAGGATAAAGAGAGGGTTGTCCAGGCCGGGTCAAGGGTGGGGGCATGGCGACTGTGTGTGTCTGTGTTTTTACCAATGGAACCCTGCCCTGCCCTGAGAGAAATGGCAAGACCTTGCTAGACACCTGGCAATCCTAGAAACAATTTGGGGGGGGGGGACACAGATACCTATAATCAGACACACCCCTGAAGATGGAAATGCAGCGGTGAGTGTGTGTGTGTTAGAGGGGTGCTTCACTGAAAGTGTGTGTTTGTTTACAGTATGGGAAACAGACCACGCGGTGTATTTCCCTTGCCCTCCCCCTGATCTCTCTCACACACACATACACACACGCAACGGCAGTGTGCAGCCGCAGCCAGTCTCAGTCGGTCATCTGACAGTCTTGTGCTCCAGGATGTGTGTAGAGAGGGGGGGCAGGCTGGGGCAGTAGCCCGCTGAGGGCCCCTGAGACTGGGACACAAACCCTGGCAGCAGCCCCTGGCCTGGACCATCATGGAGACCAGCATGGAGAGCAGGTAGGCTGTATTTCTGTCTGCTGACTCTCAGCCATGTTTAATGGAACATTCCTGCTTTCAACCATCCTCCCTTCTATTTTCCTAACCTCTCTTCTTGTTCTCTTTTCCTAACCTCGCTTCCTCTCCTCCTTTCCCCCCCTCACCGCTTCTTGTCTCCTTTTCCTCTCTGTCTATCCTCCCCTCTCCCCTCCCATCTCCTCCTCTCTCCTCTTGTCTTTCCTCACCTGTGTTCTCTCCTCCTCTCTCTCCTCCTCCTGTCCTCTTGCTCTCCTCTCCCCCTGTCCTCTCCTGTCCTCCTCTCCTCCTGTCCTCTCCTCCTCTTGCTCTTCTCCTGTCCTCCTCTCCTCTCCTGTCCTCTCTTCCTGTCCTCTCCTCCTGTCCTCTCCTTCTGTCCTGTCCTCTCCTTCTGTCCTGTCCTCTCCTGTCTTCCTATCCTCTCCTCCTCTCCTCTCGTCTCCTGTCCTCTCCTGTCCTCCTGTCCTCTCCTCCTCTCCTCCTGTCCTCTCCTGTCCCCCGGTCCTCCTCTCCTCTCGTCTCCTGTCCTCCTCTCCTGTCCTCCTGTCCTCTCCTGTCCCCCGGTCCTCCTCTCCTCTCATCTCCTGTCCTCCTCTCCTGTCCTCCTGTCCTCTCCTGTCCCCCGGTCCTCCTCTCCTCTCATCTCCTGTCCTCCTCTCCTGTCCTCCTGTCCTCTCCTGTCCTCCTCTCCTGCTGTCTTCTTCTCTCCCCCAGCTGGGTGTCGGGGGATTTGGATCTGAGTCAGATTAGGCTGCTGCTGTTTCAGGACTGTGAGCGTCGAGGCAGACAGGTCCTGTTCGACTCCTCCACCATCAAGAAACAGGTGGGTGTGTGTTTGTGCGTCTGTGCATGTGTGTGTGTGCGTTACGAAAGCTTTTGTCACATGTTGTAATCCCGTGGTCTCATGATGCTGCAGCATAAAGAGGCCAAAGCAGGTCAGAGTTTAAAACTGCGTGTGTGTGTGTGTGTGGAGGCTGGTGGAGAGGAAGCAGTGTCTCCCACACGTTGCCAGAAGAGTCCTGGAATCAGCACCCAGAGTCACAAACAAAGAGAGCCCTCACCCAGCTACCAGGTACACACACACACACAAACACACACAAACACACACATTTTAAAAGATCCACACAGCTTTGAGAAACGGTGATAGCAGTGTGTGTGTGTGTGTGTGTGTGTGTGTGTGTGTGTGTGTGTGTGTGTTCTAGTACACCCGACCATCGTCAGATGTCAACATGTTTGGGGAGATGATGTTCGGATCAGTTGCCATGAGTTACAAGGGCTCTACCCTCAAGATCCATCACATAAGGTGAGAAACAGTTGCTCCTGTTACCATGGTGAGTTCCAGTGTGTGGTGACATCACTGTCTGTCCCAACAGATCTCCTCCTCAGCTGATGGTCAGTAAAGTTTTCTCTGCTCGAGTTGGCAGCTCCATGGGAAGCACAAACACGTAAGAAAAATATATCTCTCAATCAGTTACTAATATAAATGTATCTCTTCTGACAGTGTGTGTGTGTGTGGAGGTGGGGGGGGGGGGGGGGGGGAGGGGTGGGAGCGCATATCTTCTAAAAGTGTACGTCCTCAAATTGTGTGAGTGTGTCCGGGTATTTGTGTGTCTTCCAACAGTGTGAGTGTCCAGGTGTGTGTGAGTCTCTTTTAACAGTGTGTGTGTGTGTGTGTCTAGGTTACATGATAGTTTTGAATTTGCCTCCCAAGACTGTCCTGGCCACAGCATCGGGAGCAGTGGTAGTGTAGGTACTGTATGGACCACAGACACACACAGACACACACACAATGGCAGTGCAATAACAGATTTGGCCACACATAGGATTTTTGCTTGTGATACTGCATGTAGTAAAATAGAGGGTATGGTATAAGGTATAAAATGTGAGTGTGTGTCTGTGTGTGTGCCAGCCCACAGCACTCCAATGGACATGCCTGGACGAGTGTTCTGTGAAGATGGAGACAGTGGCATAGCTCGCTCAGGTACCCCCTCCTACACAGTAGTCAAGGTTACTGTCACCACAGTTGCAGCGAAGTGCACCTTTGTCACAGTCACCCATAATGACCCTTAACGTTAAACCTTTCTTGACTCTCAGCATCACTGGCCACACCCTTCGCCTCGCCTGGCTCCATCCCTTCCTCCAGCTCATCCTATCAGAGACGCCTTCAACGCAGCTTCAACACCAGCCTGGAGTACCACACTCCTCGGTAACGGAATGAGTTCTGTGGTCACACAGCAGTGTGCAGGCTGTAGTACGATGTAGTTGGTTGTAGTGTAGTTCACAACGTACTTTGTGGCATTAAGGTTCACAATGTAGTATGTTGCAGTGTTGTTTAATGTGTAGTTTGTTGCCATGGAGTTTACTGTGTAGTTTGTTGCACTGTAGTTTACAGTGTGGTGTGTTGCATTGTAGTTTACAGTGTTCTTGAGGTGTTGTTCTCAGGGTGGTTAATACTTTACGTGCAGCTGGATAAAGGGCACTAGTTGACCTATCCCCTGTGTACCAGGAGCAGTGAGGAAAGGTTCAGCCAATCAGACGAGAGTTGCAGCTCTGGTCCTGTCATGGCACGGAGGAGGAAGATTGCTCTGAGCATCATCATCACTCTGCCAGAAGACACCCAGTCCTCACCTTCTGGAACACAGGACGACACACACTCCTTCATTGACTTCTTCTTCTCCCACTTCCCCCTCATTGAGGCTCACCTGAACAAACTCAAGATGGCAGTTGAGAGGGTGTGTAACGCTGTGGTTGTGTGTGTTTAAATTTGCTGTTAAATATATAAGATGCATGTTAGGTGTGTGTTTTGTACTTTCTTCTGTTTTTCTAGTCTGCTTATATGTATGTTTGTTTGTGTGTGTGTCCAGGCCATGTTGCTGTGTCGCCAAGTGAATGAGTCGACCCAGAGGCAGCAGCTGTACGTCAGCAGGGTCATGGACGCGCTGGCAGAGTTCAGGTCAGAGGGCATCGTCATGGTAATCACAGGTTCTGATAGTCTGCAAGGTCAGATGTTACAGCAACAGATTCAGAGCATTTAATGTGTGTGTTTGTGTGAGTATGTGTAGGACAGCACTCTGGAACCTCTTCATGGCCCCGAGAATCTTGGAGCCAGTGTGGTTGACTATGGTATCCCAGAATGCTGAGCGAGACCGTCTGTGTCAGCGCTTCCTTCAGGAGCTGAGTGCACTGATGGACACCCGGAGCAAGTGAGACAATGCTATGCTATGTAATGCTATGCTATGCTATGCTATGCTATGCTATGCTATGCCATGCCATGCTATGCTATGCTATGCTATGCTATGCTGTGCTGTGCTATACTATTGTATATAAGGCTGGTAAGATTAGCCCTAAACTATGTACCATATCACTGTAGTACTACTATGGCCTGTATTACTGTTGAAGTATAATAACATATTATTACTGTGGACTATAATACATAATAACCAAGTTATTTAATACCACATTGTCTAATAACACACCATAACAACAATATATACATTTGTTCTGTTATGTTCTAATTATACACTGTTGCAAAGGCATGAGCCTAGGGGTATGTCACGACTTGTGTGTGTGTGATTGTGTATGTATGTGTTTGTCTGTCAGTTTCCTCTCGTCTCTCCTCACGGCCGTACTGACTCATCACCTGGCTTGGGTCCCAACGGTAACCCCCAGCAACCAGCCACCAATCACAGGCCTTTGTGAGAAACACACCAGCCAATCAGTGCACATGCTGGGCAAGTCCCACCCCTACAACCCCCTGTGGGCTCAGCTTGGTGAGAAGTTTCATCCTCTCTGACACCCCCCCAAACTACAACTAAACTTTGTGTGTGTATATGTGTGTGTGTACCGGAGGTGACGTATTCAGAAGAGAGGGCAGTCCTAACAGTGTGTGTGTGTGTGTGTGTGTGTGTGTATTCAGGTGACCTGTATGGAGCTCTGGGCAGTCCCCTGAGAGTGTGTCGGACGGTGGTGTTGGGCAGGAGGAGGGATCAGGTCCAGCGCCTCCTCTACGTCCTCTCCTACTTCATCCGTTGCTCTCCCCTGGAGGAACACATTCCTACGCACACTCCTCAACCCCACCCCTCACCTCACACCCCCCCCACACACACAGACTCTCCTCACGCACAACCTTCACCTCACACACACCCCACAGATACCCCGCAAACCCACCCCTCACACATCCCTCACACACAACCACACGCCGCTCACACACACCCCTTACACACTCCTCCAACACACACCTCACACACAAACTCTCCTCATACACACCCATCACACACACAGGAGAGGGTAGACGGGGGTAGTGAGGATGTGCCCACATGGGAGCTGGAGGGTCTGGGTCTGGAAGGAGGAGGAGTAGGCGGAGGAGAGGAGGAGGGACACAGAATGTGGGGTGGAGAGGATGGGGGAGGAGGAGCAGAGGGAAGAGCCAAAGTAAGAGAGGAGGGCGGGGGAGGAGAAGGTGTCAGAAAGGGGGAAGGAGAGGAGGTGGGGGAGGGTCAATCCAGTGACGATGACAACATCGGCTGTTTGTTCTCAAGACAACCGAACACAGCACCAGAGCTGGAGCTGCCCTTGCCCAGGTAACAGTAACAGCTGCATTCACTCAAGAAAACACAATGTGTGTGTTGCCTTCTTACATACCTGTGTGTGTGTATTAGGTTTGAGGCAGTGCATGGGGTGTGTGTGAGTGACCTGGGTCGTTCGTTGCTGGGAGAGTTCAGCCCCGACTACCTGGCAGACTTTGCTCTCCATGGCACCATGGCTCACCAGCACCTGCTGCAAAGCATCATGGGAGATTTGGAGCATGCAGTTCTGGTGAGTGACATCATCACTCAGCCCCACCTCCCAACTTCTGTTTCTCGTCTCACTCTGTAGACTGTCAGTGTCCCCCGGTATACAAATGTATGTGTTTGAATAGTGTGGTTTGTGTACATGTATACAAGCTACATAAACAGTGTTTAACAGGTTTATAACAGGTATGTTTTTGTGTGTAGTACCCCGTGCTTGACGAACCCATGGCTGAGGCGGTGTGTGTGCTGGCGGATGTGGAGCGTGTGTGTGTCCAGGTGGCCAGCAGTCAGAGGAGGGGGCTGGGGCCCGAGGTGGCCCCCTCCTCTCTGGTCTCCACCCTGCTGCTCTCCACCACACACCTGTTCAAGCTGGGGCTGGGGCCACAATATGTAAGAACACACATCTGTAACAGCTAGGACTGGGGCCACAAAGGCAATGTAGGCACACGCTAGTGTAGTGGTACAAGCTGGGCACACACACAGTGTTTCATGTGTGTGTGTGTGTGTATTCTGCAGTGTGTGAGACACCTGGAGGACTGTCTCCAGGAGCTGTACCTGAGAAGCAGACTGCTGGCAGTCTACCTGAGAGATCACACCCGCTGCAGTACCAAAGACCTGGCTACACACCTGGGGTAGGCACACACACACATTCAGTACTGAAGATCTGGCTGTAGACCTGTGTTTGGCAATAGAGAAGATGTATAAATGATTGATTTTGTGTGTTTTGGCAGGATTGAGTGTGAGGACGTTGCTCTGCTAGCTGCTGTGGCCGGAACACACACCCCCTGTGTGGCTCAGGCTTTCCTGTAGAGCAAGAGGACACTCTCCCCGTGAGACCCAGGCCTTCATGTAGAGGAGAAGAAGAAGAGGAGAAAGAGGAGTGCACTCCCCATGTGTGGTCCAGGCTCTACTATGGAGGAGGCAGAGAAGAGATAGAAGAAGAAGAAGAGAGGAAAAGAAGAGGATGTTCTGCAGTACTGCATGTCTAGTGCAGCTCCAACTCTGAGACTGACATTCTGTTACAGACTGTGGGGAGTTATTAGCTGCAGGCATGGTGTGTGTGTATGTGTGTGTATGTGTGAGAGACAGTGTGTGTGAGAGAGAGATTGTGTGTGTGTATGTAACAAAGAGACATTAAAGCGAATTGGAAGCTGAACGGTTCAGTTCTTTATTCATAAACAGCTGATTTGCATCCTGGTGATTATATACAGGTGTGATGATGTCATGGCTCACGGTTCACTCATCCCTCCCTGACCCTAACCCCTGACCCCTTTCCTCCTCCTCTCAGGAGAAGAACAGTTGCTCACAGATGCGTTGCGTATCCTCCGGACTGCTCACTTCATGGCCGATGGTTCGAGGGTCGGCATAAATCTCGTAGTCATTTCCCCCCTAACACACACACACGTAAAGCAGATATAGCATGACTTGTGTTACAGTGAAGCACAGCAAAGAGCAGGTACAGGCCCAAAGACACTGGTAGAAGCCAGTCTGGCGTTAGGTGTTACTCACAGGGTTGGTTTTGTCTCCAAAGAAGTGTATGGTGGAGTATCCATCACTGTCGAGCAGACCCAGACAGTAGCGCTTGTCCCATCCCTCAGGAAACACATCAAAGCTGATCTGACCCCCTGCACACACACAGGAAGGCAGGAGAGGGTGCATGTCAGTGTAAGGCTCAGGGGTCAGATCTGTAGAGAAAGGCCAGGCCTTGGGTCAAAGGTCATACCTATAGAGAATGCCAGGCCTTTGCCTTTGAACTCTTCTCGCAGGACTGAGACAAACTTGTCTCGGATTCGTTCTTTCTATAAAAAAGAACAAAGAAGGTGCTGGAATGTGTGAGGACTGTCCTGCAGTGCCATCTAGTGGACTGAAACATCAACAGCAGCTTTTTTATAGAGTGAGAAAAAGCTAGACAGGAAGAGAGAGACAAACAAGAAGAGCAGGAGAGAGAGAGAAACAAGAAGAGGAGGAGAGAGAGAGAGAAACAAGAAGAGGAGGAGAAAAAGAGAGAGAGAGAGATGTATAAAGGTAGGGGTACAGAAGGAGTTAAAGACGCTGACCTTGTCCAGTTCGTAGAATTCTATCCTCTCCTCCTGAGAGCAGCTCCGACCAACAGGACACACGTTCAGCATTCCATTACGGAACTCTATAAACGTTCCCCTGGGACAGAGGACCAGTCAGCCGTGTGTGTACCTCTTCCAGGGCATCTCGATCATGTGGGTGAGGCAGAAGTGCGTATGTGTGCGTGGGTGTACCTTTTTCTGGGCAACTTGATCTTGGCCATGTAGTTGAGGCAGAAGTTGATGAAGTCTTGAAGAAGTTCCTCCCCCATGTGCGCCTGAATGCTCTAAAACAGACCAATCACAGGCCAGGGATCTGAGATAAGGAAGTCACACAGAGGACATGGTTGGCAAACTAGCCAATAAGAGACAGTCTTACCTGCACTGCCAGAAGTTGTCCATTCTTATAGGCCACAAGTCCATTCTCAGCAAACACATAGTCTGCCTTCTGTACAACTGGACACAAATACACACAACGTACAGACACAGTAAACCTTCAGTAGATTCCCCTTGTTGACACCAGATCTTGGCGGTCTTTTTTTAAGAGGGATTATCTGTCTGTATGGTCTATGTCTGTCTGTGTGACAGTCTCTCACACATACAGGCTGCAGAAAGGTCATCCTGGCTTATAGGGATCAGTTACACCAGTCACACGCTTACCGTCCTCCCCTAGTTGCTCCCGGATCTTGTCGAGGTCGGAGCCCCCCACCACACCGACACGTACGCGCCCCCGAAGCCGCTGAAGGAACTCGTACATCTTCGGTGTCACGCGCTGGGACCAGACAGAAACAGAGTCAAATCACACAAGTCTCTATGTCTGCCCTATGACACAGTGTATCGAAAGTCAGTTAGCTGGCACCCAACTTCAACAGGAATATTCTGCTCCAGTGGCCGTATTGCAAGGCTTGTCCAAGCCAACGAGTAATGCTGCTTAGTAAAGACTTATTAAATTAATTTAATTTACAGAGGATACTTAATTAGCATATGTTTACATTCTAGCCTAATGATTGTTTGTCTCCTTTTCTCTTGTCAGTTTTAATTACCTGGCGTGCAGCGGTGAGCGTACCGTCTACATCGAAAAGGCACAGCGTCTTTGTGTCAACGGCACTTTCACTCATTTTCTTTAAAACAGCCGCGTTCAAGAGCTCTGGATCTGTTCTTCCACAGTGCTGTACCTGGATTGTGTGCGGAAGACGTGTTGTCTGCAACGTCACCTCGGTTGTGTACAGGGAAATGGTTTTTGGATTCCTACCCAATCAGAGTGGCAATACGATATACCTTCGATTTACACTCCAACCGGCGGAGCTTCCGAAACAGGGACAGAAATCCTGTTTTGGGGTATGTCTGCGGGGTGATTTAAATCGATGTTGTGTTTTTCTGAGGTTAGTTGCGCGCTGCGCTCGTATGACAGACGAAACCCACTCAGACTGTCTTAAAAATAATCGTTGTTGATCATTTAAATGCAGTTCATGTGGGCCAGACACCAGTTTATACCACGCAAACACGACAGCACACCACTGGCGTAGTTGCCGCCCACCTTAACGGGCTGCGCTGGGATATGAACTAAGGAACACCACAAAGCAACGCCCACTGTAACTATTGGTCGGAAGAAGGTTTCGGAGTAACATTAAAGACTTCCGGTTAAACCTTAACCCCAGAATGAGTGAACACTGTGCAGTTTGAATGTAAGGCTAGTTTATTCACCGTATAGCGGTGTCCTTAAAGTAAACAGTTAACGAAAGTAGAGTACAGGACGCATCGAGAGTATGGCTGAAGCACGCAGAGTCATTGTGTACGGCGGAAAAGGCGCTCTGGGGTCTGCATACGTACAGTACTTCAAGTCTAAGAGCTGGGTGGGTGTGTAGCTGCCTTGTAATCTAACTTAAATCTAGTTAGACAGTCCGCAGCTAGTTATGTAGCCTACTTAACTTTCTGCAACCCTGTCTAAGTTGCAATTGTTAAGTAGCCCACAGTAAATAACTGCTCTACTAGTTACGGCTAAATGTTACCAAGCATGAGTTGTTTTCTGAACTGAACCGGTGTTGTACCGAAATCAGTGACCTTTCGAAAAACTGTGACCAGGGGTCGCTGTTTAATGGCTTGCCATAATGGTCCGTACATTTTCGAGCCCTAACATTGGCAAGTCATTAAAACAGCGACCCTTGGTCACAGTTTTCGATAGGTCACCAGGTTCAGTTCAGAAGACAACTCACGGCGTTGACAATTATCACGTGCTGTGCTGATACAAACTTTCATTTTTTTGGACAGTGGGTCGCGAGCGTTGATATAGGTGCCAACGATGATGCGAACGCCAACGTACTGGTCACAGTTAACGACTCCTTCACCGGACAGGCTGACCAGGTGAGTCGGTATGTTTTTGAGAGACATGTATAATTTACCTTTCCATTTAATTCCAATCTATTTAGTCCATTAATACAAAATTACAACGACTCAGGCCACCATTGACTTGCATGTACCAGAACTGGTAAGTTGATACTGATTATGGATGTGTTTCATTGCCTAGGTGACAGCAGATGTGTCTTCGTTACTAGGGGAACAGAAGGTGGATGCCATTCTGTGTGTGGCAGGAGGCTGGGCAGGAGGAAGTGCCAAGGCTAAAGGTAAGAGGTCAACTTACAGACCCCATCTCCTTCCCTCTCTAAATGAAGACTTCAACTTATTTCTCAGTAACCCGTCTCTCTCTCTCACTCTCTCTCTCTCTCTCTCTCTCTCTCTCTCTCTCTCTCTCTCTCTCTCTCTCTCTGTGCCTCCCCCCTCTCTTCTCTCCACTTTTCCTCTTCCGTCTCACCTCATCCATCCAGCTCTTTTTAAGAACAGTGACTTGATGTGGAAACAGAGTGTGTGGACCTCAACCATCTCCAGTCACCTAGCAACCAAACACCTGAAGGAGGGGGGGCTGCTCACTTTGGCGGGGGCCAAGGCCGGTCTGACTGGATCCCCAGGTACACACCCACTCAGACCCAGTTACACACCCACTCACACCCAGTTACACACGCATATACACCCAGGCACACACACAAACCCCTAATGTTCAGTGTGACTACAGTACTTTAAAAATATGAGTACCATGGTACTATTACAGTAGTATTACTACAGTATTAAAGTACTATTACTGTACTACACTACCACAGTAATGCCATTACAGTACTATTTCTACTCCAGTACAGTATTAGTCTTACAGTAATGGTATATTCCTCAGGACTACTGCACAGTACCACAGTATTACTCTTACAGTGATGGTAATGTATTGCTACAGTATTCCATTATGTAAAAGTAAAACTACTACAGTACCATAGTATTGCTGTTACTGTAATCATGTATTACTACACAGTACTTCTACAGTAAGATAGTACTGTTGCAGCACTACCATTGCTGTGTCTCCAGGTATGCTGGGTTATGGCATGGCGAAGGCAGCAGTCCACCAGCTGTGTCAGTCTCTAGCAGGAGCCAACAGTGGTCTGCCTACTGGAGCAACTGCTGTCGCTATACTGCCGTGAGTCTGTCTGTCTGGTCTATCTGTCTGTCTGTGTCTCTGTCTTGTCTGGTCTGTCTGTCTGTCTGTCTGGTCTATCTTTCTGTCTGTCTGTTTGTCCCTGTCTGTCTGTCTGTCTGTCTGTGTGTCTCTGTCTGTCTGGCTGCCTTTTTCTGCCTGTCTGTCTCAGACTCCATCAAATCATACACACTCATGACAGACTAGAAAGCACCTAATTGACAAATCCTGCTCTTCCACAGTATCACATTGGACACGCCCATGAACAGGAAGTTTATGCCAGAGGGTGACACCACTTCCTGGACGCCGTTGGAATACGTGGCTGAGTAAGTGACCTAACCTGTATATGTGTCTGTGTGGGGGTGTGTGTGTGTGTGTGTTAGTGATGACTGCTCTGTCTTTCAGACTGTTCTATAGCTGGACGAGTGGAGAGAACCGTCCTGCGTCTGGCACGCTGGTGGAGCTGGTGACATCACAGGGCAAGACACAGGCCACACCCTTATAGACACAGGCCACGCCCCCCTGGGAAGTAATTGTCCAAATTGCCAACTCGAAATCTGCCTAGGTCTCAGGTCCCATTCTAACTGAGCAGAACCTTAACACATCCCACTAGAGCCCCTGTGAACAAGCAGTGCATGTTTTAAGTTGTGTGTGTGTGCACAATATGTCCCCTGTGTAAGGTACCTGTAGCTGCTATAAAACCTCAAACTGATGTGGTTCTGTCATTTCTGTGTCAGCTGAGTATCTGCTCTTCTGCTGTGTGTCTCGTCTGTACAGCTGGGTCCTCTTCCATTGTTTACCTGCAATGTCTTTACTCTAGATCTGTTGTGGTTATACTGTGCAGTCTAGTTGTATGTCTAAAACTGTGGTTGCACCACTCACTAGATTAACAACTATTGAGGCCTAACACTTATAGCATTTATTTATTATATTTTTTTTAATGTTATCATAGTTCATAGATTTTATATCGTTTGAAGCTTCTGAATGACGTTCCTCATTACTTTGGGTCTTCAGTCTGGGACAAGACTGCTGACATCAGCCATGTTTGTGCGCCTCGTGGGGTTGATAGTGTTATTGTTACTAATACGTGTACGAATTGTTCTGAGAGCAATGATGTCAAATAAGAACTGGTGATACAGAAGTCTCGTTTGATTTAAACTCCTACAAAACAGCCAATAGTGTCCAAGCTGGTGTCCCTCTGACTTTAACAAGGTGGGAATGTGAGGGTCTTTGTACATAAAATTGAGCAACGGAAGTTTTGCAAGCATATAATGGTAGTTCTACACAGTATCTATGGGCCTCCTCCTATGTAAAAACGGATGGTCAGCGGTTCACTACGAGCACTGTATGGTAGGTCATTGTGCCAGCATGAGCGCCTCCATGCCGTCGACGTTGTCCATGGTCCTGCTTCACGCAGGACACGCTGCCGGAGAGTTCTGCGTTCACAAGCCAAGATCGGTCACTTTATGGACCACAATCTACGCTTTAGCGGTAACAAGAAGCCTTCAACGGACTAGGTGTCATATGTGCTCCACTGTCGATATGGACGTTAATTGGGAGAGGCAGCTAAATCTTTTTTTGCGTTTTGGACGTCCATATGGACGTCCATAGACTGACGGCGATGGCTGCTGATCTTTGCATGGATGGACGGACGGCGATGCTGTTCAGAGTGCCGTCCATAGAGGGAGCATATATTTTGGACGGCGTCATAGCCGTCCATATGGACGGCGATGCTGTTCAGAGTGCCGTCCATAGAGGGAGCAGATATTTTGGACGGCGATGGATTAGCAGGGACGTCCCTCGTGCCGTCCATAGAGGGAGCAGATATTTTGGACGGCGTCATAGCCGTCCATATGGACGGCGATGCTGTTCAGAGTGCCGTCCATAGAGGGAGCATATATTTTGGACGGCGATGGATTGAATGTTTAGCAGGCTGTTGAGCTAACAGAACTGCCGAAGGCTACCATAGCATGTAGCTAGCTACATTAACTTTGGATGACTCAATCTTTTGTCAAGTTAATTTGTATGAATTGCATGTTAGTGCAATATTTACGCCTTTATTCTGTTTTTTTTACATAATCAGCAGTATGATCTCATGACAATATAGACTTGAAAAACAATATGTTATGGTTTGGGTTTGCCTATAGGCTACATTTATTTTAATTATTTCGAGAATTGTTAATAAAGACTCATTTAAAAGGTTAACATTTGGAGTGTTAGGCCCATAGGCTATTACGTTTTGCATTTGTCTCCGCTCAAAGTGGTTCGTGCGCAACATTGGAGCTACTGACTGGTGGCTCCAAATCCACCCATAAAACACTTTAAACTGACGGCTTAAAAGACCTAAAGGGCAATGTATTTCATAGGGTCATAACACAATGTTAAAATCTTAATTGAGTCTTTATTAACAATTCTCGAAATAATTAAAATATATGTAGCCTATATCTAGGCAAACCCTAACCATAACATATTGTTTTTCAAGTCTGTATTGTCATGAGATTATATTGTTGATTGGCCTACTTTTGTATGTTAAAAATAAAATAAAGGCGTAAATATATAGCCTTCACTTAAATGCAATTAATACAAAATAACGTGACAAAACTTATTGAGTCATCCACGGTTGCTGTAGCTACATTCATGGTAGCCTTTGACGGCTTTGGTTTGGCTCAACACATCGTATTGTGTTTTGCATTGGTCTCCGCTCCAAGCGAGTGTTTGTTGTTTTGCGTTTGTCTCCGTGCGCAAAGTTCGTGCGCAAGATTGGAGCTACTGACTGGTGGCTTCAAATCCACCCATAAAACACTTTAAACTGACGGTTTAAAAGACCTAAATGGCAATGTATTTCATAGGGTCATAACACAATGTTAACCTTTTAAATGAGTCTTTATTAACAATTCTCGAAATAATTAAAATAAATGTAGCCTATAGGCAAACCCAAACCATAACATATTGTTTTTCAAGTCTATATTGTCATGAGATCATACTGCTGATTATGTAAAAAAACAGAATAAAGGCGTAAATATTGCACTAACATGCAATTCATACAAATTAACTTGACAAAAGATTGAGTCATCCAAAGTTAATGTAGCTAGCTACATGCTATGGTAGCCTTCGGCAGTTCTGTTAGCTCAACAGCCTGCTAAACATTCAATCCATCGCCGTCCAAAATATATGCTCCCTCTATGGACGGCACTCTGAACAGCATCGCCGTCCATATGGACGGCTATGATGCCGTCCAAAATATCTGCTCCCTCTATGGACGGCACGAGGGACGTCCCTGCTAATCCATCGCCGTCCAAAATATCTGCTCCCTCTATGGACGGCACGAGGGACGTCCCTGCTAATCCATCGCCGTCCAAAATATCTGCTCCCTCTATGGACGGCACGAGGGACGTCCCTGCTAATCCATCGCCGTCCAAAATATCTGCTCCCTCTATGGACGGCACTCTGAACAGCATCGCCGTCCATATGGACGGCTATGACGCCGTCCAAAATATCTGCTCCCTCTATGGACGGCACTCTGAACAGCATCGCCGTCCGTCCATCCATGCAAAGATCAGCAGCCATCGCCGTCAGTCTATGGACGTCCATATGGACGTCCAAAACGCAAAAAAAGATTTAGCTCTGAACAGCATCGCCGTCCATATGGACGGCTATGACGCCGTCCAAAATATCTGCTCCCTCTATGGACGGCACTCTGAACAGCATCGCCGTCCGTCCATCCATGCAAAGATCAGCAGCCATCGCCGTCAGTCTATGGACGTCCATATGGACGTCCAAAACGCAAAAAAAGATTTAGCTCCTACTGTTAATTGGAGGCTGGAGCGCAGTGGGCCATGTTAAATTTGCATCATGTAGCCTACCGCGCGGACTGCCGCATGAACAGCACGCTGTGACGAGAAGCAGCTATCATACATAATAACTGGATACCGTTAGCTCGCGAGCAGGAGGAACCTGTTTTGGAGAAACTGGAGATATTGTGTTGGAATGTAACCCACAAACACCACGTGTCCTCATATTGGTTTAAAACTAGGCCTATAGTTTTACAGGATTAGGATTTTTGATTGTCGAAGGATTATATCATAGCTCCCCCCTCACCTCCCCCCTCCCTGTTTTTTTTTACCCCAGGCTGTCTCTCTCCCTCCAACAACATTCTCAACCTCCCGTCTCTCTTTCCAATTCAACTCAACCCTCTCTATCCCTTTCTCTCTATCCCTTTCTCTCTGTAATTCAACCAATCAATCCCTGTCTGTCACCCCGCCCTCCCGTGCCCCCACCACCTTTCTGAAACATGTGTGGCTGACATGGTTTACACTCGGACTTGGCTGACTTGACCAGATTCAAAAATCAATACTGATGCGCACCTATGAGGAAACGAGTGGTTGACTATACCAGCGTTGTCCGTCTCCCCCCGTTTCCCAGTACGACACACAGCATCGGCTGTATCAAACCTTCCGAAAACGCTCTGTCCGCCTGTTGGATTGTGTGTGTGTCTGTCAGATTGTCTGTGTGTGAGAGTGATAGACACACAGAGAGACAGCAGGGCACAGAGAGACTCACAGTAACCTTCAAGGCACCCCCGGCGAAGAGATGAAGGGATATTAAAGTGTTGGATGGGGGAGGTTGCGCGTGCCACACTGATTTGTATACCGTGCTCGCGCTTCGACGCGATGCTGACGGTAGTTTTCCCAAGACTGCGCATGTAAAAGAGCAGGTGCACACGCGCGCGCGCGAAAACATGCACACATTCTCCCTCTCGCTCTGCTCTCTCTTGCTCATATTATTCCCCCTCCTCTCCGCGCACGCATGCGGGCGGGCGCTGAGGAGAACTTCAGGACAGGACACGCGAGGAGACTGGCGTAAGGGGAGCGTGACAGTGCTGTAATGTGTATTTACCGGATCTTCTGAAATATTTCATCCCGCGCAGGAGGGTAAGACCAGCATATTTCCTTCCATTTTGCATTTTAGTGTTGGAAGCAGCCGTGTCCTGCAGCTCAATGCAGCCGCTGTGTGATTGCGTATTCTGAGAATTTTAAGTGATCAACAGAGTTATTGGAGTTGATCATGTAGCCTTATTGCCTTCGTAGTTGGATACTGTTGATGGTAGCTATAGCCCTACGCCATTCAGTGAATGCGTTTCCCTGCATAGCCGCAGTATTGTCATCTCCCCCCTCCTCTCTCCCCCTCCCACGACGGGACGGCCTCTCGTGGGTTAGTGACACCCCAGTTGATTAACGAGCTCGTGCGGCGGGCACGAAGTTGCGTGCGGTTCGCCGTTCCCGCCGACACTGGATAGGATGTAGAGGTGCAGGCTCCCGCGAGGAGAAGTAGGGAAGGCGACCGAGGGGGACTGCACGTGTCAGCAGGAAAGTGAGGAGAACCGTGGATGAGTTATCCACCGGAGGGGTTGGTTAACCTACATACCGGGACAGCTTTCTGACCGCTGCCGTGCGGTCTGCTTTGTCATGGTAATGACCACTCTGCAACAGTCTTGTTAGACATTCTGTAGCCTGTCCACAGCCCACAGAATTCCTACTGAGTTATAAGTGCATATTGATACTCACATGAACTGGGAAGGGTTCTAAACAACAGGATTGTAAGGAAGGCAAGTTGCATCAAGATAATATAAAAAATGATTCAACTAATTGTAACTGTGTGTGTGTGTGTGTCTGTGTGCACGTGTGCATGTTTACATGTGTCTGTTTGTGTCGGTTTCTTTTATGCATGTGTGTGTACATTTGTGTGTCTTTGTATGTGTGTGAATGTGTGTGCTCGCGTGCATGTGCATGTGTGTGTGATTGTGTGCATATGCATGAGTGTGTGTATGCCTGTGTGTGTGTGTGTTGGCGTGTGTATGTGTCCAGGAAGAGAGCATGGCTCAGACGGGATGGCGGCTCCTGCTGCTGCTGCTGCTCTGGTTTGATTTGACAGGAGCCAAGGGGGTCAAGGGCAAGAAAGGCCAGAAAGTCATCTGTCCATCGTAAGTGACATTGCTAAACTACATTTAATTAAACTTTGCACTACACTAACATCAGCTAGTTGAACTACACTCCACACTAACATCAGCTAAATGAACTAGACTCCACACTAACATCAGATAGTTAAAGTATTGCTCCACACTAACATCAGCTAGTTGAACTACGCATTACTAACATCAAGTAGTTAAACTACGCATCACACTAACATCAGTTAGTTAAACTATAAACTAACTAGATGGCTCAGCGGTTAGGGAGTCGGGCTGTTAATCAGAAGGTTGCCGGTACAATTCCCAGCCGTGCCAAATGACATTGTGTCCTTGGGCAAGGCATTTCACCCTACTTGCCTCGGGGAGAACGTCCCTGTACTTACTGTAAGTTGCTCTGGATAAGAGTGTCTGCTAAATGACTAATAGTAAATGTAAACATCAAGTTGTTAAACTGCTCTCCACTAAGATCATCAACTAGAAAACCTAGGTCCACACAAATGACTGTCTAATAAACCAAGCTGTAAACTTAATACAACTATTAAACTCAAATCCTGAATGGTATGGTCAGGGTCCCCATGGTAACATTGTGTTGTTGTACAGGCAATTGTCAGCAGAGGAACTGGCCCAGGTTCCCGCAAACTCCACCAGCAACATCCTGAACCGTCTGATGGTCAGCTATGACCCCCGCATCCGACCCAACTTCAAAGGTTGGTCACCTTAGTTATGGCTTGTACCCTGAAAGGGTATCTAACCTAATCCTGCAGCAGAGGGTGTATAGTTTAGCAAGAGTGAATTAATTTACACATCCACGTCCGAAGAAAAACAATTCAGCGCAACGCTTTATGGATTTTTGTTGTTTGTTTAAAATAGTATTTCTTTCCTGTGGCTGGCTGTGTGTGTGTGTTGGGGGGGGGGGGGAGTAGAGGACAGGAGGAATGTTTGTGGTTGATTAGATGTCTGAGAGGGCTGGAAGCCATGACCATATGCTGTTCAGTCGAGAACGAGTCAAGCGGAATGTCACATGTCCTGATCTCAGAAGCTTTTTAGATGTCTGATGGTCCAAAATGGACATAGAAACTTGACCGCCATAATACCATAACCACTCACAACTACAAACCCTGGAGCCACTAGAACTACAGCTCCTGATCCCACTAGAACTACAATCCCACAAGAGACTAAAACTACAACCCTTGGAGCCACTAGAACTAGATACCTTAGATCTACAACTACTACCACAAACAATACTATGTGTCAATTCATGAGTATGTTTTTGAGTAAGAATAAAATATTATGTATTTGAGCACAAATTATTATGAGTGTGTAATATAAGAATATTTATGTTTGCATTGAAGGCATACCAGTTGAAGACAAGGTGAACATTTTCATCAACAGTTTTGGTTCTATCCAGGAGACCACCATGGTGAGTCACTATCATGAACACTAACCTCACTAACCACCACCATCACTAAAATCTGCATTCCGAATCGTAAACTACAACATTATTGTTTTTTAAGATTACTGGTATTAGTCTTTTTGTCAACTATGACCGTGACGGTGTCTACCTGGTTTTGATTGCTGTCTCCAGGACTACCGGGTGAATATTTTCCTCCGCCAGCGCTGGAATGACCCTCGCCTCCGCCTCCCGACCGACTTCAAGAGTGATGCGTTGACGGTGGACCCCAAAATGTTCCAGTGTCTTTGGAAGCCCGATCTGTTCTTCGCCAACGAGAAAAATGCCAACTTCCACGACGTCACGCAAGACAACATACTGCTATTCATCTTCCGCAACGGAGACGTGCTGATCAGCATGAGGCAAGGGCTCGCACACAAACACACACACAGTCTATCATCCTCCGCAATGGAGACATGCTGTTCAGCATAAGGCAGAGGCACACACTACCACACACACACCTCACACACTTTTCCTTTGCTTACGTAATGTGTTCGATGCTGTCTTGTATTCCAGGCTGTCAGTCACGCTGTCCTGCCCCCTGGACCTCACCTTGTTCCCCATGGACACCCAGTTCTGCAAAATGCAGCTAGAGAGCTGTAAGATCCCTCACCCACCTATACTCTAACTCACCCACACACTCACTAACTCACCCATTAATTCACAAATGTACTCACTGACTCACTCATATACTTACTAACTCATCCATTAACCCACTAAATCACACAGCCCCTCACTAACTCACACAGCCCCTCACTAACTCACACAGCCCCTCACTAACTCACACAGCCCCTCACTGACTCACACAGCCCCTCACTAACTCACACAGCCCCTCACTAACTCACACGGCCCCTCACTAACTCACACGGCCCCTCACTAACTCACACGGCCCTTCACTAACTCACACGGCCCCTCACTAACTCACACGGCCCCTCACTAACTCACACGGCCCCTCACTAACTCACACGGCCACTCACTAACTCACTCAGCCCCTCACTAACTCACACGGCCCCTCACTAACTCACAAGGCCACTCACTAACTCACTCAGCCCCTCACTAACTCACACGGCCCCTCACTAACTCACACGGCCCCTCACTAACTCACACGGCCCCTCACTAACTCACACGGCCCCTCACTAACTCACACGGCCCCTCACTAACTCACACGGCCCCTCACTAACTCACACGGCCCCTTACTAACTCACACAGCCCCTCACCAACACACACGGCCCCTCACTAAATCACACAGCCACTCACTGATTCACTCATTAACTCATCCACCAACTCACTAATTACATAATCCACCCATTCACAAACTTGATCGCTTACTCACCCTGCCCCCCTTCCCCTATCACTGACACGGTTGTATCTGTGTTTTCCAGTTGGTTACACCACCAGCGACCTGGTGTTCATGTGGCAGTCAGACCCAGTTCAGATGGATGAGATTGCTCTGCCGCAATTCGACATCAAACAGGAAGACATCGAATACGGCAACTGCACCAAATTCTACCCCGGCACAGGTCATACACAGTGGTGAAGTTGATGTTGAGATGCAGAATGTGGTCATATTGAGGTTGTAGATGCACAATGTTGTTATATTGAGGTTGAGATTCAGAATGTGATCACAGCAAAGTTGAGATCAGTTTCACTTACAGAATGTGGTGACAGTGATGTTGGAATGCAGAATGTGGTCTATTGAGCCTGAGTCACGAAAAGTGTCTGTACTGAGGTTGGGATGCAGAATGGGATGCAGAGAGGTTGAGGTGATGTCTAATGTATGAGTCAGTAAAATGGGGACAAGGGAATCTGTTTGCCACACATCTCTGAACCCAGCTCTCCGCTCTTATGTAACTCTTCTTTCATGTAGATCTGTCATGCAAGACCTTTGTATGGATGAATTCCTTCTAAGTGGATGAGCACTTGATGACTGAATATCAGTTGATGGGAAGATAGTGTATGCATGTGTGTCTGCACTGTGTGTGTCTGACGTGTATGTGTGTGTGTGTGTGTGTGTGTGTGTGTGGAGATCTGATGACCTGTATATGTGTGTGTGTGAGCCATGTGTGTACCTGATTTGTGCGTGTGTTCTCTGTGTGTGTGTCTTCTCTGTGTGTGTGTACTGCTGTGTGTTTTTCTAACCTGTATATGGGTGTGTTTGAGCCATGTGTGTACCTCATCTGTGTGTGACCCGTGTCTGTGTGTCTTCTCTGTGTGTGTGTGTGTGTGTGTACAGGCTACTACACATGTGTGGAGGTGATCTTCATGCTGCGGAGGCAGGTGGGGTTCTACCTGATGGGTGTGTACGCGCCCACGCTTCTCATTGTGGTCCTGTCATGGCTCTCCTTCTGGATCAACCCCGATGCCAGCGCTGCCAGGGTGCCCCTAGGTACGGCCATCACCCCCTGACCCTTCATACCGACCCCTGACCCCTCCCCAGATGGGTGTCAGATGTCCCATCTCTCCTTCCGTCACTGTCGTACGGATCCACCTCCTCACATCATTCCCCTACCATTCGTCTGTCCGTCCGTCCATCCGTCTTCCATTGATCCAGGTAAGTTTGCTGACATAATCACCCTCTGCTGTCTTTCTCTCAACTGTATTATTCCCTCCATCAGCAGTCTCTCTCCCTATCCCTCCTGTACCTCTGTATTGGCTCTATCTTTATCTACTTCTTACTCCCCCACCTATTTCTCTCTCTCTCTCCCCTTTTCTCACCCCCCTCCATTGTCTCCCGCCCTCTTTCACCTCTCTCTCTCTGTCTCTCTCTGTCTCTCTCTCTATCTCTCTCTCATTCCTCTCCCATCTCTCTTTCTCACCCTCTCTCTCCCCTCTCTCCTGTCTCTCCATTTCTCTCGCAGCCTCACTCACCCCTCTCTCCTGTCTCTCAGCCTTTGTCACCCCTCCCCCACTGAATCTCTCATTCTGTCCACCTCCTCTGCCCTATTGCTCTCTCACCCCCTCTCCCCCTTCTCTCCCCAGGGATCCTGTCAGTGCTATCTCTGTCCTCAGAGTCCATGTCTTTGGCCTCGGAGCTTCCAAAGGTCTCCTACGTTAAAGCCATAGACGTCTGGCTCATCACCTGCCTGCTTTTTGGCTTCTCCTCATTAGTGGAGTATGCTGTAGTGCAGGTCAGACACACACACAACACACACACAGACAGATATCCTCACTCAAACATCACACACACACACACAAACGTCACACAGGTGGTTTGAGTGTGTCTGAAAGTAAGTGTGTGTTTGTGTGTGTTTGTCAGGTGATGTTGAACAGTCCCAAACGCATTGAGGAGGAGAAGTCCAAGATGGCGACCAAGGAGAAAGCCCTGAGAGAGAAGGAGGGCAAAAAGACGCCCTCCAAGACCCCCAACACAGTCAACGGCACGGGAGGAACTCCCATCCATGTCAGCACTCTGCAGGCAAGTGTGTCTGTGAGTGGGTGTCAGTGATTGTGTGACAGGTTCTAAGATGTGAAGGGGATAATTGCTGAGCGTAATTCAGCCTCCCCCCTCTTAGAGAAAGAGCTGGCTTCAAAACATCACTTTCAATAAGGGCAGGACAGAGGATATTTAATCACTGATCGCTTTCTCTGTCTCTCGGTGTCTGTCTGCCTGTCTCTATCCTCTCTTTTGGTGTGTGTTGTCTCCCTGTCTCTCCTTTTTTGTGTGTGCGTGTGTGTGTGTGTGTGTGCATGCGTGCGTGCGTGTGTGTGTGTGTGTGCGTGTGTGCGTGCGTGTGTGTGTGTGTGTGTGCGTGTGTGTGTGTGTGTCCAGGTTGTGGAGACCAGGTGTAAGAAGGTGTGTACATCTAAGTCAGATCTGCGCTCCAGTGACTTCAGCATCGTAGGCTCTCTCCCCAGGGACTTTGAGCTGTCCAACTTCGACTGCTACGGCAAGCCCATCGAGGTCAGCGGCGCTCTCAAATCACAGGCCAAGAACAACAAGAAGCCAGCACCCCCCAAGCCTGTCATCCCTGCTGCAGCCAAACGCATTGACCTGTATGCACGTGCACTGTTCCCCTTCACATTTCTGTTCTTCAACGTAATTTACTGGTTTGTGTACTTGTACTCTGGCCCCTAAGTGCAAAATCATTGAGATGGTGATACAAGCATGACATTTTCCATGTGGTTCACCTTTAGGCTACTTAATAGGAAATTCAAGTTAGCCAGACAAAATTTGAATATGGCTGCCATTTTTCAAGATGGACACCGAATGATAGCTAGTGAAAGCAATTCTCAACGTACAATAAAAGGAAAACCATTTAAAAACTCCGCGATTCAATTCCCACTTAGGGTCAATTCCTATGTTTTGAAACATGGATATTCTATTTTTGCACCATCCGTGTTTTGTAGGATGGAATAATTCATAATTTTTGAAAGGTTCAGAACATTTTATGTCTCAGTGGCCTAATAGAAAGCATTCTTTTGAAACATTTGATTTTGTATCGTTAAACATGAGTATACAGCTTTGATGTACCTCCTCAAAGTTGCTTCAGTACCTTCATCTAACCAGACAGGGACATTTTTTGCACTCACACTGTATCCATCCTGATCTGTACTATATTGGTGGACATTTAGGATCTTCCTTTTCCTCCAGTTGACAAAGACAGCACTTGTTCAATCTATTTTCCCCTTGGACAAAGATTCTCAAATGTCAGCCATATTCAAGAAGAAAAAAAATGATATACAATTAAAGGCAGAAGGTTTAACCTTTTCCTATCTTAATTGTACACACTTTCTTGTATGGTTATTTTTATATCAACTAACCCCTTGATGAGTTCCTGTGCAATATTTGGTGCTTGTATCACAAAGTGAATGACTCCACCAAACTTTGTACTTAGCTGCCCCCCCCACTACTGTGAGGGGTGGGGGGAAGGTGGAGTAGAGAAACTGGGGATGTGGAGAATGTGTGCGGTGAGGTGATGGTGGTGGGGAGGGGGAGGGGGCGGGGGGGTTATTGTGGCATGAGCTGTGATTAACATTAAGATGTATCTGTCCATGCCTAAAATGCTTTGATATAAATATGCAATGATGCACAGCATACAATATATGTTTGATATAACTCATGTTAATATGCTTTGATATAAGTTTGATAAAACGCCAAATACAGATGCTATTATATAAGTTTGATAAAATGCTTATCAATTATGCTCAAATATGTTTGATAAACTGCTAAAACATTGTGATGGTATAAGTTTGATAAAATGCAAGCATAAAAATGTGATATAAGTTTGATACAACCCATTTTGGCCATAAGTTTAAAAGGCCATGAACAGATACCATGATATAAGTTTGATAAAATTCTATTTCATCTTAAGTCAAGAGAACATTATGCTGATAAAGAAACAATACTGTAAATTGTGATTCTAAGATATTATAAGATATTATGGTTTAATGAAGCAACATACCTGCTTCTATAAGATCTATTAAAATGTAATCAGATGTATTGGACCTTTGTATGTGTGCGTACGTGTTGACTGTCCTACAATGCCATCTAGTGGACTAAAACATAACAGGTCTAAAGTCATCAGGTTAATCTCATTTCCCCAGAGAGATGAGAGGGAAGGAAGGAGAGATGCCTTACTCTGACCTGAAGGGAGAAAGGGGAGATGAAGTAAAAGACAGGAAATAGTAGAAAGAAAAAGGAATATGATTCTGCTGTTCAGAGTGAGACAGGCTTATGGTTCCATTTTAGAGAGTGAGACAGGGTAAAGGTTCCAGTCTAGAGGTGGGACATGATTACAATTCCATTTTAGAGAGTGAGACAGGTTAATTAATGGTTCCAGCCTAGATGTGTGACAGGCTTACAATTCCGTTTTAGAGAGGGAGACAGGCTTACAGTTCAAGCTTTGAGAATGAGACAGATTTATGGTTCCAGCTTAGAGTGAGACAGGTTGATGCTGCCAGGAATGGAAACAGGGTAAATATACAGCATGCATCCATGTACTGTATATATAAAAAGAGAGAGAGACAGAGAGAGAGAACACAGGTTGCATATCTGTGTAAAATATGTCAATGGTGTTACAGTTCTGTAGCAGTATTCTCCTACTCACTGCAGCACTAGGGGAGAGAAGGGGGTGAGAGAGGGGGGGGGGGCAGAGAGCAAGAATAAGAGAAAATAATGAAAAGACAGAGAAGGAGGAGAGAGGGTAAAATAACTCTAGCCAGTGTCGGTGGGGAGAATGTCCGATCACCACAATGTTCTGCATTATTTACTGACATCTATCCCCTGTACAACCATGTACATGCGTGTGGGTTGTTAGCCTACGTGTGTGCGTCTATATATAAATATATCAGTCTGTGCGTGTGTGTGTTTTGTGGTTCTGTTATCTATCCACCCCCGTCCAGTGCGCGCGTGTGACTGTCTACTCGGGAGCTCGTCTCAGCTCGTGTCTCTCCGTCCTCATTGGTATTCTTTCGCTGTCTGCGCGCAGTCGGTGCTGAAACGGGTCCAGCAGTGCTCGCGCCACGAAGGGGGAGAAAGAGAGACATCTGCAGAGCTCAAGCCATCCTCCCACGGCGGGACCGGAACACGAGAGACAGCCACGCGACCAGGTGCCCACTGCCGTTAATCCGGCCTCTGGTCACTATGAGGACCGTCTAAGGAACCCAAGGTGCCCGATGGATGTCGTTGTTTGATAGATATCGACACACTGCATTTGGAAATGCTGAAGACGATGAATCTGCTGTTTGTCCTGACAGTCTTATGGCGCGAGGCGCTCTGCGGTTCTCCCAGCGTTCAGATAGGTACGTAGTCCCTCTTCTCTGCTTTCCTCTTCTTCTATCCATCTCTCCCTTTTTTATCATCCCTTTTCCTTTTCTTCTCTCTCCATCTCTCTCACCTACTCTTCCCCAGACGACGGGTGCTTAACCGAACCCGTCCGCCTTCACCATAAGAACGAGGCGCGAGGCCCTTTAATGTTAAACATCAAGACTGTTTTAACCCGACATGCCGCCTCCCCCCGCCTCTCTCCACCCATTGCGGCTCTCTTATTGAGAATGGATTCAGATGTTAAATTAAAATATATTATTATTATTTTGCTAACAATAAAATTTGCATGTTGCCGATAGTAACAGATGTGACTGAAGATGCACAGTTGGCTTGTGTGTTTTCTGGGTGATATTTAAAACAGCCCATGGTAATAAAATTATATATCTCCCCCCCTTTCCTCGGATATTCAGGGGGCTTGTTTCCTCGCGGAGCGGACCAGGAGTACAGTGCGTTCCGGATCGGGATGGTCCAGTTCGGGACCGCAGAGTTCCGCCTCACGCCTCACATTGACAACCTGGAGGTGGCCAACAGCTTCGCTGTGACCAACTGCTGTAAGTAGAAATCCCAGCTCTAACTGTAACGATCTTATTAATCCGTTCACCATGAAGGTGGGGGCGTGAGAGGGTAGGCACTGATTTGAGTACTTCTCCCTCTTGCGCTACCCATGGTAAGATGACGGCGTTTAATATTGCAGGCTCGCGGGTATTTTAGCGCAGCGCGTTCCGCTCCAGTGATATCAGACTATTTAAGTTTAAATAAAATGCGAGGACGGGACAGAGAGTGCGTTCTTGACAAGCAATTAAAAGCCGGTGTATGCTTGCAGGTGCCCTGAATGTATGTATATGTCTGAATTATTTACCACGGCTGCTTTCTAGTCCATGCTGCATACTATGCATACTTGATTTAGGTGCTATTAAGCAATGTACGAAATAAGATTTACTACAAACTTTCCTTTGCATTCCAAAAGAAGGAAACACCGTATCACGGAAATACTATTTAATATAGGCTACTGTATGGCGACTAGTTTTTTCTTTATTCCAGCAATTTATTTTAGCCTACTGGATGCCAAGCAACCATTTCAACATTCTGTTTAACATGCTATACAACTTTTTAATCTTGTGTAGCCTACACAAACGGCCATGGGGTCAGACTTTTCAGTCTTATTTCTTGACTGGGGAGGGGCTTGCTAACTTTGTTATGTACAACTGGCTCCTTCCTTTACATACTCTGGACATACATGAGTACGGATGATTATTACTTGGAAAATCTAAAAACGAGTACTTCTTAAAAGCCACCCCACCTTTTGACCTATAGGTCTCCTCTTTGACTTGTGGTAGTATACTGTGGTTCTGGTGGGTTGTTGTGATTCTGTTGGGTTGAGGTGGACTGATGTGGGTCTGGTAAATTGAGGTGGGCTGCTGTGGTTCTGGTGGGTTGAGGTGGGCTGCTGGGGTTCTGGTGGGCTGAGGTGGTTCTGGTGGGCTGAGGTGGTTGTGGTGGGTCGAGGTGGACTGATGTGGGTCTGGAGGGTTGAGGTAGGCTGGTGGGGATTTGGTTAATTGAGGTAGGTTACCGACCTTGAAGACTCAGTTCCTAGTAGTGAATAACTTAAACAGTTTTTGCACTCTGGGAAATCTTTCAACAAACTGCTGGCTTCCTATTAATACCTCCCAGGTTGCTTTAAAGGCAGAAATAGGAAATGGCAAACTAATAATCATGTAAATTGTCAGTTCATCTATAACTTTTGTAACTTGAGTAATTCTCAATAGAAAATCTAACTGACGAACCTGACTGAACATCTTTATCTAACATAGGATTAACCCCAACCCTGACTGAACATCTGTATCTAACATAGGACTAACCCTATCTCCGACTGAACTAACTACAACCATGACTGAACTACATCCACATCCAATACAGTACTCCTTGACAGGTAGTGGGTGTTCAGATGGTAACAAGGATTCACAAGCATTGGTCAGTACCATGACAACAAGGAGGTAAGCCCAACCCTAGTGGTACTGTGGTTGCCGTGAGCATTGTCGCGTAGAAGAATATAAAAGGTCAGTGGCCACTAATGGTGTGACTGTAGTCTAGACTTTAGAGTTTATGCACAATTCTCAGTGAGATGAGAGGAAAGAAACAAAAACCAGACAAGAAATGGGACTCAAGAATATTGAATAGATCAAAAACACAGAAATTGTCTCCTGCAAAGTATCTCTGAGGCATGATTCCGGCAGAGCTTATTTTTATATTGAACACAGAAAATGGAAAACAGCTAGTATACTAAAAAGTAGGCAATTGAAAGCAAAAGGCAATCCTTGTACATTATGTCTTAATATGTTAGTAAAAACCTTCCTCTTTTTCTTACCACAGAACATGAGGAATACATCATATGTCAAAAGGGGGCATGCTTATATCACTGCAATACAGGAATGTTTTTCAATCAATGTGGTAATATGAATAAACAAAATATTCTAATATAAGGTAAGAATGATATACTGACTGGCATTAACAAATTAACAGGCTGTGGAGAATGTAAGTGTTGTTATGGTAACTAGGTGGGAATGGTTGTGCGAGTTGTCATGGTCACAAAGATGTAGAGGCTGTGGATGTTGTTGTGATAACTAGATGGCAGCGGTTGAAGGTGTTATGGTAACTTGATGGTTGAGGCCGTTGTCATGGTAACAAGATGGTAGAGGCTGCGAGTGTTGTCTTGGTAACAAGGACGTAGAGAGTGTGGGAATTGTCATGGTAACTAGGTGGTAGAGACTGTGAGTATCCCAATGGTAACTGGTTGGTAGAGAATGTGAGTCTTTTTCATGGTAATAAGTAGGTTGCGACTGTGAATGTGGCAATGAAAGTGTAGACTGTGAGTGTTTTCATGGAAAAAAGGATGTAAATATTTTGGGTGTTGTGGTAACAAGGTGGTAGAGGCTGTGGATGTTTTCGTTGTACCAGATGGTAGGGGTTGAAGGTTTTATCATGATGACTAGGTGGTGGAGGCTGAGTGTTGTCATGGTAACCAGGTGGTAGAGGTTGTGGGTGTTGTCGTGGTAAAAAGTTTGTAAAGGCTGTGAGTGTTGTGTTAACGAGGTGGTAGAGGTTGTGGGTGTTGTTGTGGTAAAGCAAGGTTGTATAGAGCCTGTGAGTGTTGTGGTAATAAGGGTGTAGATTCTGTGTTGTGGTGACAAGGTGGTAGAGGCTGTGGCTGTATGTGTGTGGGAGAGAGTGATGAAAACAAACCCTAACTGGAAGGATGCCTGTCACATTGCTTTTTCTAAAGGCCTCTGTTCTAAACAAATGGATGGATGGATCTGAATGTATGCATGGCTGTCTATGGTTTTATGTGTGTGTGTGTGTGTGGGGGGGGGGGAAGGGACGGGGGGGTTATATATATGTGTGTGTGTGTGTGTGTGGTAATGGGTCGTGTGATTGTGTGCATGGGTATGTGTGTTTCTATGCTGTTGTGTGTGTGTGGAAATGTGTGTGTTTACATGTGGCTGAGTGTGTGTGTTTGTATGTGGCTGTGTGACTGTGTGTGTGTGTGTGTGTTTGTACGTGGCTGTGTGTGTGTTTGTATGTGGCTGTGTGGCTGTGTGTGTGTGTGTTTGTATGTGGCTGTGTGACTGTGTGTGTGTGTGTTTGTATGTGGCTGTGTGACTGTGTGTGTGTGTGTTTGTATGTGGCTGTGTGACTGTGTGTGTGTGTGTTTGTATGTGGCTGTGTGACTGTGTGTGTGTGTGTTTGTATGTGGCTGTGTGACTGTGTGTGTGTGTGTTTGTATGTAGGGCAGCACTGAGCTTGGCGGCCATGTCTGTGCTGCAGTGAAGAAAAGGAGAAGGCCGATGGCACAGTGTTTAGAATGGCTGAGTGAGCGCCCATCCCCCCCTTACCCTCACCCTCTCACCCCCCCCCCCCCCACACACACTCTCTCTTACTAAAGCTCCTCTCCACAGCCTTCCTGCTGAAAGATTCTCTCCCTCCACTTCCTCTTTTCCTCTCTCCATTTTCTCATCGCTGCTTCTCCCCCGATCCTCTCTGTGCTGATTTATCAGTGCCAAGGAGCCTCAGATGATTTCATGTTGGACGCGCACACACACTCGCACATGCGCTCACACACATGAACGTGCGCGTGTGTCACGCACGCACGTGCTTGTACACACACATGCATCCACACTAACAAACATGAGGTGAGTGTTTGTGCGATAACAACGCGGGAATCAGTGCATGTTTAACCTTCGGAGAATAAAGAACCAGGACATCTAAGTAGGACAGCTAAATATACACCTGCTGTTGTGCACACACTCACGCATTCATGCACGCACACGGGCACACAGGCGCACACACACACAAGTTCACACACGCTTCCACTAGTGCACACACACACTCACACGCATCTCGACGCGCCCACGTGCAGTGAGCGCACACACTTGGAGGCTCAGGATTGATCAGCTGTGTGACAGAATCACAGACCACCTCACGAGGCTCAGCATGGAGCGCTCCGACACCTGGAGAGGAGGAGCAGGAGAGAAGCATGAGGAAGAGGGGGAAGAGAGAAGGAGAGGGAGAGGGGGAGGAGAAAAGGAGAGGGAGAGGTGGAGGAGAAAAGGAGAGGGAGAGGGGGAGGAGAGAAGCCCGATGGAGAGGGTGAGGAGAAAAGGAGAGGAAGAGGGGAGGAGATTAGGGGAGGAAGAGGGGGAGGAGAAAAGGAGAAGAAGAGGGGGAGGAGATTAGGAGAGGAAGAGGGGGAGGAGGAGAGAAGAATGAAAGTAGGAGGAGAAAAGAGAAGGAGGATGGGTCGTAGGAGGAGGTGAGAAGGAGGAGGAAGAGGGGGGGGAGGATAGGAGAGGGGAGGAGGAGGAGGAAGAGGGGGAGGAGGATAGGAGGGGGGAGGAGGAGGAGAAGAACGGGGGTATGGTAAATATGAAGTAGGGGTAGGAGGAGTAGGAAGAGGATGGGGTGAGTAATAGGAGATTCACATAATGAAGATTTTCTGAATTATTCACTGATATCAAGCCTTTGTGTGTGTGTGTGTGTGTGTGGGGGTGTATGTGTGTGCGCTCGCGCGTGTGTGTAGTCTGCTCCCAATTCTCCAGAGGAGTGTACGCCATCTTTGGTTTCTACGATAAGAAGTCGGTGAACACCATCACATCCTTCTGTGAGACACTGCATGTGTCCTTCATCACTCCATCTTTCCCTGCCGATGGCCTCAACCAGTTCGTTCTGCAGATGAGGCCGGACATCAAAGGGCCTCTAATCAGCCTGGTGGAGTACTACAAGTGGGAGAGGTTCGCCTACCTCTACGACAGCGACAGAGGTGAGTTCTTCTGAGGAAGTAGACCTACTACATTACTTCAATTCTAATCAGTAGTTCTACTGTAGGAACACTACAATACCGCGGTTCTAATTAGAAGTAGTACAGGACTACTACAACACTTGGGGGGTCAGATGGCTGAGTGGTTAGGGAGTTGGGCTATTAATCAGAGGGTTGTTGGTTAGATTCCCGGCCATGCAAAATGAAGTTGTGTCCTTGGGCAAGGCACTTCACCCTACTTGCCTCAGGGAGAATGTCCCTGTACTGACTGTAAGTCGCTCATCCAGAGCGTTTGCTAAATGACTAAATGAAATGCTTTAGTTCTAATCAGTATTTCTACTGTAGGAATATTACAGTGAAACAAGTATATACAGAAATGTTCTTTATCCAAGCCATGTGGTTTTTGATGCAAGTGGCTCTTCAGTTGAGTTCGGCTGGGCTGTGCAGGTCTGTGGTCTGATTGGCTGTGCTGTGCAGATCTGTGGTCTGATTGGCTGTGCTGTGCAGGTCTGTCCACCCTGCAGGTGATCCTGGACACAGCAGCGGAGAGGAAGTGGGTGGTGACCGCCATCAATGTGGGGAACCTGAAGGACGAGAGGAAGGATGAAGCGTACCGCTCGCTGTTCCAGGATCTGGAGATACGCAAGGAGAGACGCATCATCCTGGACTGTGAGCAGGACAAAGTCAGGGACATCATGGAGCAGGTGGGTTAACATATCATGGAACAGGTAGGAGTTAGGATTAGTTTATCATAGAGTAGGTTGGAATTACAGTAGCAGTTGTATCCCAGAGCAGGTAGGAGTTAGGATTAAGATCAAATAGAACTAGTCAGAAGTAGGATTGAGATATCATGGAGCAGGTAGAAGTTAGGGTTAGGGTATCATAGATCAGATAGGCCTCTGTGGGCTAAGGTTAAGATTACCTCAAAGGGGTAGGACTACTACAGTTCATGCAGCCAATCGGAAAGGATTATTAATCTCTGTGGTCTCTCTGCCAGGTCATCACGATTGGTCGGCATGTAAAAGGGTATCACTACATCATTGCTAACCTGGTGAGTAGCTCCTCCCTTTAACACCTCTACTGTCTATGCAGTCCTGACTAGATAGTGACTGTGTGTGTTTTTCAGGGTTTTGTGGATGGAGACCTGTCCAAGATCCAGTATGGGGGTGCCAACGTGTCAGGCTTCCAGATTGTGGACTTTGATGATCCACTGGTGTCCAAGTTTGACCAGAGATGGGAGGCTCTGGAGGAGAAGGAGTACCCTGGAGCAGACAACCGGATCAGGGTACACCTCAACCCTCCATCCCTGACCCCGCAGCCCTGACCCCTGAATCTCTCATCCCTGATCTCTGAACCCCTCAGCTTGAACCCCCTGTTAACTGCTAAAAGACGCAGCAGAAAGGAAGTCATTTCAAATCCAATCCAATTTTATTTGTGTAGCCCTTTTAACAAGCAATGTCACAGAGGGCTTCACATACGCCCACAGTACTGAAGTCAGACAGTTTATTATGATTTATTGTCATGGTGCAAGGCTGTATACGGTATGGCTTGAAATCCAGTAAACCCTAGGTAACCCTCTTGCTCTGACCCTACCTCTCTACATGTCTCTGTCTCTGTCTCTGTCTCTGTCTCTGTCTCTGTCTCTGTCTCTGTCTCTGTCTCTGTCTCTGTCTCTGTCTCTCTCTCTCTCTCTCTCTCTCTCTCTCTCTCTCTCTCTCTCTGTCTCTGTCTCTCTCTCTCTTCATCCCTATGGCCATATTTCTACATTACATTTAGTCATTTATCCCTCCCTTCATCTCTCTATCCCTTCCTTTTTTGCAGTACACGTCGGCCCTGACCTATGACGCGGTGCAGGTGATGACAGAAGCATTCCGTTTCCTCAACAAACAGCGAATTGATTTCAGTAGGCGGGGCAATAACGGAGACTGTCTGGCCAATCCTGCGGTGCCCTGGGCGCAGGGGGTGGAGATAGAACGTGCGCTCAAACAGGTAAACTCAGGAGTAGCCAATCGGATGATTGGGGATGGGGACGGTCTGAAAGCCTTCTGGGGTGTTTGTGAGTGTTTGGGTGGTTGATGTAACACAACTTGTGATTGTGTGTGTTTAGGTTCGGGTGGACGGGCTAACAGGGAACATCCAGTTTGACCAGTACGGGAAGAGAGTTAACTACTCAGTCAACGTCATGGAGCTCAAGACCAGTGGACCAGTCAAGGTGCTGACCCTTACATTGACACACCTAATCCAAACCTGAACCTAATCACAATCATGCCTCTGTGTGTGTTTACCTCAGTGTGTGTGTCTACCTTAGTGTATGTATGTTGATATTACTGTGTTGGTCTGGGTGTGGACATTGATTCTGTGTGTTTGCTTGCAGATTGGGTACTGGAATGAGGTGGACAAGATGGTGGTGACCAAATCCGATATTTTCCCCAATGAGTCCATGGGCATGGAGAACAAGACTGTCATTGTCACAACCATCCTAGTAAGTGTGTGTATGTGTCCTGTGTTAGATAGTAATAAAACACGATTAACAGGAGCCTTCCCAAGCTTATGTGTTGACGGCTGTATACTGTGTAAAATGTGAGAGTGTGTTATTATGAATAACACTGTTGTTGATACTGTGTAAAGTATGTGTGAGAGAGTGGGTATGTGAGACTGTGTGGGTGGGTGATATTATAGATACACATTTGCTTGTATTTCACACCATGTGTTTGTTGCAGGAAGCCCCCTACGTGATGATGAAGAAGAACTCTGAGTTGTTACTCGACAACGACCGCTATGAAGGCTACTGTGTGGACCTGGCCGCCGAGATTGCTAAACACTGTGGGATACGTTACCAGCTGAGGATTGTGGGAGATGGGAAGTACGGAGCCAGAGACGCAGAAACCAAGATCTGGAACGGCATGGTGGGAGAGCTGGTGTATGGGGTGAGAGAACTTCAACAACTTTATTGACACAACCACATCAATACTAGCATAATAGAATCATTCAAATTCAATAACTTTATTGACACAACCACATCAATACTAGCGTAATAGAATCATTCAAATTCAATAACTTTATTGACACAACCACATCAATACTAGCATAAAATAATCATTCAAATTCAATAACTTTATTGACACAACCACATCAATACTAGCATAAAATAATCATTCAAATTCAATAACTTTATTGACACAACCACATCAATACTAGCATAATATAGTCATTCAAATTCAATAACTTTATTAACACAACCACATCGATACTAGCACAGTAGAATCATTCGGTTAGCTTTATTAACACGACCACATCAACTCAAGCACAGAAACATTTTACTCCCCCCCCCCCCCTCCTTTCCTCCCACACACACACACACCCCTTCCAGAAAGCAGACATAGCGGTGGCCCCCCTCACCATCACGTTGGTCCGGGAGGAGGTGATAGACTTCTCCAAACCCTTCATGAGCCTGGGCATCTCCATCATGATCAAGAAGCCCCAGAAGTCCAAGCCCGGGGTCTTCTCTTTCCTGGACCCCCTGGCCTACGAGATCTGGATGTGCATCGTGTTCGCCTACATCGGCGTGAGCGTGGTGCTCTTCCTGGTCAGCCGCTTCAGCCCCTACGAGTGGCAGCTGGAGGAGTTTGAAGACGGCCAGCTGCCCACCACCGAGTCCACCAACGAGTTTGGGATCTTTAATAGTCTGTGGTTCTCTCTGGGTGCCTTTATGCAGCAAGGGTGCGATATCTCGCCAAGGTTGGTCTGGCGTCTGGTGCCCTCCGGTGGGCGCCTGGTGGCTGAGCGCTGTGAGCGGCCCCACAATGCTCTGGTGCATGTATGTTGACCTCTGAACTTTGGGCTGCTGCTGACCCTGACCTCTGCTCTCTCCTCAGTGTGGGTGCTGTAAGAGGGAGAGGAGGTTGGATGGAAGAGCAGCCCAGAGTTGGGTTGGGGCCGTCAGGGTGTCTTAACCCTGATGACTACTTCCTGTGGAGCTTACATGCACCAAGCAGGGGTCGTGAATGCATGATGTCACATCCTCTTCCTGCCTCTTGGAGGGGTACCGTGTTTTTGCTGCATATTCCCGTTTCTCTCTTCGATGCTACGGGATTAGAAGGCTTTTCTTTCTTTCTATCTTATCTATATATCTATCTATCCATCTATCTATCCACCTATCTACTCAATCTATTTTAGGACTCCATAGATGTTCGGTTCCTAGTCCTTTTGATCCTTTATATCTTCAGTGTAGAGGTGTGTGTGAGAGAGGTGTTGTGTGTGTATGAGAGTATGTTTCTTAGAGATAGTGTGTTAGAGTGCTAGTATGAGTGTGTTTGTGAGAGTTAGTATGAGGGTGTCTGTGAGTGTGTTTGTAAGAGAGTGTGACTGTGTGTTTGCACGTGTGTGCTTGTGAGAGAGCGTATGTGCGCGTGTGTGTGTCTGACTGTGGTGCCTCCCTCCAGGTCTCTGTCGGGGCGTATCGTCGGGGGGGTGTGGTGGTTCTTCACCCTAATCATCATCTCCTCCTACACGGCCAACCTGGCTGCCTTCCTGACGGTGGAGAGGATGGTGTCCCCGATCGAGGGAGCTGAGGACCTGGCCAAGCAGACCGAGATCGCATACGGGACCCTGGACTCAGGATCCACCAAGGAGTTTTTCCGGGTGGGTTTACAGTCAGGAAAGAAGAAAAGGGTAAAACGTCAGTACTTTGTCGGAGTCAGATGGCTGAGCGGCTAGGGAATCAGGCTAATAATCAGAAGGTTGCCGGTTCGATTCCCAGCCGTGAGAAATGATGTTGTGTCCTTGGGCAAGGCACTTCACCCTACTTGCCTCAGGGGAATGTCCCTGTACTTACTGTAAGTCGCTCTGGATAAGAGTGTCTGCTAAATGTAAAAATGTTTGTCCATAACCCTGTATCTCTCAACAGAGGTCAAAGATCGCGCTGTTTGACAAGATGTGGCAATACATGAAGAGTGCGGAGCCGTCTCCGTTTGTGAAGAAGACGGCCGAAGGCGTTCTCAGAGTCAGGAAGTCCAAGGGGAAGTACGCTTACCTGCTGGAGTCCACCATGAACGAGTACATCGAGCAGAGGAAGCCCTGTGACACCATGAAGGTGGGAGGGAACCTGGACTCCAAAGGCTACGGCATCGCCACTCCCAAAGGATCTCCATTAAGGTGGGTGGAATAGTATAACAATGTTCTGTATGTTGTTATAGTATCCCACCTACCCTGATGTCAGCCTGGTTTGTATCCCCCTGTGTGACGCCCAGCTAGAGCAGGACTACATTACCCAGAGGTCTGTGGGGCTGGTCACATTCAACCCCGGCAGTACCTACTCAATGGTCTGTATTGGAGCAGAAACAACTGATTGGCTGAGTAGAGAATGTGTCAGGTAATGCCTGGGTTGTGAGTGGACCAGCCAAATGGGATCTGGGTTAGGATTTGTAATATTTATAACAGTAGAGTTAGTCCAGATGAGTTAAATGTATAAAAGTGAAGGAAGTCCAGATTTGTAACAGATATAACAGTGGAACTAGTCCAGATTAGTAACAGATATAACAGTGGAACTAGTCCAAATTAGTAACATGTATAGCAGTGGAGATAGTTTGCTTTAGTAACATTTATAACAATTGAGATAGTCAGATGATGGCACCTAGTGTTAACTGCTAATATTAGATGAACTGGTGGAAAGTTAAAACAATGCGCATGCAGTTGTGTGTGTGTGAGTGTGTATGTATGTCTCTGCGTGTGTATGTGTCTGCGTCAGTGTGTGTGTGTGTTTGTTTGTGTGAAAGTAGATGAGAGGACTGTGGTTGCATGCCTGTTGTGTATTTGCTCATTTGAATGATGTTTCTCTCTGTCTTTCAGATGATGATTTGATGTTATGTTATTAGTATTGTTATATTGCAGATATAACTGTATTGTTTATTGGTTATTACATAGTTGTATGGTGTTAACATGTTAAAGCTACTCTAGTCCTCTATACACTACTGTGTAGCTGCCTACTCCCCACTAGATGAGCCTAATAGGTCACTAATGCTATCGTGTCAAGCTAATCCTGACGCTAATGCTAAAGGCTAATGATGACATTAAGGGTAATGCTAACTGCTGATGCTAATGCTAATGGCTAAAGACTAATAATTACATTAAAGGTAATGCTAACTGCTGTTGCTAATGCTAATGGCTGGACCTGGCTCGGGGAACAGATCTGTCACTCACCCTGTCTCACCAGTATGTTTTATCGTTTCAAGAAATGCGGTTAACCTTGCAGTACTAAAACTGAATGAACAAGGCCTGTTGGACAAATTGAAAAACAAATGGTGGTACGACAAGGGAGAGTGCGGCAGCGGAGGAGGTGAAAGCAAGGTTAGCCCCGTCACAAGACAACTGGGTAACTACAGGCTATGGAGTAGGCAGCACACACACGGCGCATCTCACACACACACACACACACATATTGAGGCCAAAGAGTCTGCCCCATCACCCTGGGATTGTCAAAGATCACAGGGTTTGGCTCTACACGGGAGGGCGAGAGGAGAAATATAGAGGGGTGTATGTTTAGGAGGGTCTATATCTAGGACTGTCTTTAACTAGGTCATTATCTGGGAAGGTCTATGTCTAGGTCGTTTTTTTCTTGGTGGGTCTATAAGTAGGTCTACATCAAGGAGAGTCTATATTTAGATGGTCTGTATCTAGAGGGTGTATATCTAGTGTATCAAGGGAAAGGGCATAGATATAGAGTGGGCAGAGAGGGAGCGCCGCTGATTGTCCTGCCTACTCAAGGTGATGCGCTGGTGCCCGTCTGGTTGGGTAAATTCTAGAATCACTCAGACCACATGGAGCACCTCCGCCAATCGCCACACTACTAGAGTCTAATGTAATAATAACATAATATAACATTGATAATGTTATTTATGTTATTTTCCACGGGAAGAACGCCAGTAAACCTTGCGGTATTGAAACTCAGTGAGCAAGGAGTCTTAGACAAGCTGAAAAACAAATGGTGGTACGATAAAGGTGAATGTGGATCCAAGGACTCTGGAAGTAAGGTTAGTCGCTGCAGGTTCTGTGTGAAACACACACACACACACACACACTAATGCAAGCACATACATGCTTACACACACCTCTGCAAGCACATACACGCTTACACACACCTCTGCAAGCACACACACGCTTACATACACCTCTGCAAGCACACGCTTACACATAGACTAATGCAAGCATACACACTGTAATACAAACACACAAATACACTAACACATACATACTAACACACAAACACTAATGCAAGCTCACATAAACTAACACAACACATACCCACTCATAACACATATACAGATTAGGACTCACACAAACAGTAGCTATACTCACTCACTCACACACATACATACATGCATGCACCCATCACTCACACACACATTCAAACACACGTGTCTGTTAGTGTGGTCAGTGGGTATAAAGCATGGCTAGTTGTGGAGCACTCACAAGATGCACCGTCACTGTGCATGAACTGTTGTCTAAAATAGAGCAGGTTGTACGTAACACAACACACACACACACAAACATACAAACAGAGTCTTCTCTTTACGAGAGCAGCCATGTGTGAAATATAGCCTGTGGACCAGACAGTGAGATGATTAGTTTTTTGGATGTGTGAAATGTGGCAGCCTTCCAGTATGTCTTCTGTTCAGTATATTCTGCCTGCCTCAAACCTTGACCTTGCCCTGCCTCATGCATTTGTATGTGTGTGTGTGCGTGTGTGCGTGCATGTGACTGTATGCTTGACCTGTGTGTGTGCTTTGGTGTTGGTATGCATGTCTGTATGTGCGTGTGTATGTGTGTGCGTGTGTGTGTGTATGTGTGTGTGAATGTGTGTGTGAGAGTTTGTGTGTGTGTGTATGTATGTATATCTATCTATGTGTGCATGTGTGTGTGTGTGTGTGAGAGTTTGTGTGTGTATGTATGTATATCTATCTATGTGTGTATGTATGTGTGAGAGTTTGTATGTGTACGTATGTATATGTATGTGTGCTTGTATGCATGTGTGTATGTATGTGTGTGTGTGTCCTGCAGGAGAAGACCAGTGCTCTGAGCCTGAGCAACGTGGCAGGAGTGTTCTACATCCTGGTGGGGGGCCTGGGTCTGGCCATGCTGGTGGCCCTGGTGGAGTTTTGCTACAAGAGCCGAGCCGAGGCCAAGCGCATGAAGGTGGCGCAGACTCCCCAGAATACACTCCCTACTTCCTCGCAGAATTCACAGAATTTTGCCACTTATAAGGAAGGGTACAACGTGTATGGAATCGAAAGTGTAAAAATCTAGGGGGTAGGGAAGATGTCCTGATCTCATGTCAGCCAGCCAGTCACGCCTCACTCACTTCCTGTCCTCTGCTCTCCGCTCCCGTGCTGTACTCTGTCCTTTCTCCTTCAATCCTCTTTTGTCTGGCCACTTCTCTATCCATCCTCTCTTCTGTCTTTCGTCGCTTCACTTCTCTCCTCCTCTCTTTTCTTCTCTCTTCTCCTCTCTCCTCTCCTCTCCTCTCTCTTCTCCTCTCCTTTTCTCTTATTTCCTCCATTATTCTCTTCTCTCCTTTCCTCTCTTCTCCTCTCTTCTCCTCTCTTCTCTTCTCTCCTCTCTTCTCCTCTCCTCTCCTCTCCTCTCCTCTCCTCTTCTCTCCTCTCCTCTCCTCTCCTCTCCGCTGCCATGTTCCACCATGTTGCTGAGGAGAGGCAGTTCAGCTGACCACTGGCTGTGATGACGTTGTTCTGACCCGACTCAGCCGAGTGGCTCTCCATGTGGTCGTCATGCTTATGTTGACATAGTTTTGTCGTCATGGTTATTGTCTGTGTGAGGTGGCTTCAGCCACCTTCTGATCACATGACTATTTGCCTTGCATCAGTTTACATACTCATACACATTCTACATATGTTCGGTGTACATCATTCAATTTACATACTCTACATATACTACTTTATTCTACATCAGTGGTTCCCAAATCAAGGGTTGCAGCCTGAAAAATTAAGTCTTATTTAAAACCTGATCGGAGCTGATGTGGCAGAATGCTGCAGAAAATGTCCATTGCCCAGTACAGCATAGACTTGGTTTCTGAATTACCCTCTTTCTACACACAAGGTGTAAATTGAGCTAGTGATGTAATTTACGTTTTTAAATCTGTCTTATTTTATAATGGATTGGAATAGATTTTTTAAGCCCTGCCCCCATTACAATTGTTTAATTTGTGGTCGCTGGCCGAAACAGTTTGGGAATCCCTACCTTGCATACTAATACATGAATGCATAGCATACATCATTCTACATACATACTTCCATACATGACTACTCTATTGTGTGGAGTAGAGCTAACACTAACAGACTTGTTTCTGTGTGTGTGTGTTTCTACTTTTTGTGTTTGCATTGTGTGCATGTGTGTGTATGTGTATGGGTGTGTGTGTGTTATCAGATGACGTTTACTGATGCCATGCGGAGTAAGGCCAGGCTGTCCATTACTGGTTCGTCGGGGGAGAATGGGCGTGTCCTGACTCCGGACTTTCCCCGTGCTGTGCCCTACCTCCGCCCCGGATTACCAATGAGTCTCAGCATGACTGACCTGTCCTGACCCCGCCCTCACAGTGCCTTATGCCTGACAGCCAATCAACATGCTTCTGTCCTGCAGAGACCTCCCTCAAAACGTGCATAAGCCAATCATGACCTTTAGCCAACCAATCATGTCCAGACAACTACACTCCCCGTGACAGACTGACAGGTCATTTGTACAATCCCATATCCAGGTTTAGTCAGAACACACCCCACTTTGGTCAAATAAAACCAACTGTTGTTGCCAAGCAATCTCCATAGCAACTAGTCCATGATGAGAATACCCAATTCAAGCACACAATACTTAATAATCTGCAGCAAAATGGGATTTTCTAAATAACTGATAAAAAAAAATATATAAAAACAACTGGATAAAAAAAAAACGTTTTTCACGGACTACTAAACTAACCTGCTTCCATGAACTGTGTCAGTACCAGAGGGTCAGGGAGGAACAGGTGCCAACCTGGACTGGCTGGCGGAGGACTGGAGGCACTTGAACATTACTCTCAAAAATGTGTACATATGAGAAAGAATAGGTATACAAATACTGATAGTAATAATTATTTTAATGCTTGCTCTGAACCCCAACCAGTAGAGACTAGTAGAACCTGAGAGATGCATGGACCAGACAGCTACTGATGCCATATGACCCACTGATGCCAAGAGGGCTTTGCCAAAAGAGAACAGAAACAGAGAGAGTGCCAAAAGGCGTGTGAACAGAACAAGCACGAGCTCCTGATGTTCAACCCTGCTGAAGCGGAGCCAATAGGAACTGCTGATGTTCAACTTTTGCTGAAGCGGAGCCAATAGGAGCTGCTTATGTTCAACCATGCTGAAGCAGAGCCAATAGGAGCTCCTGATGTTCAATCCTGCTGAAGTAGAGCCAATAGGAGTGCCCACCATTCTAAGACCCTCTAATAAGTTAACTCTTTACTTTAACAGCATATAACGTTTTATGACAGTAATGATGATCATCATACGAGGAAGAAGAAGATATGTGTAAAGATGAGGCTGATGATGATGGTGGTGGTGATGAGGATGTTGGTAGTGATAGTGGTGGTGATGATATTGATGACAATGATCATGTTGATGTCTGTCAGTATAATGCATGCATGTTTATCTGCTTCATTCACTTTGATCATACGTACTATTGCCACCAAGATGACGTCATACATTGTGTCCTCTTTTTACCCATGTCTTAGTATTTTAAGGTTTATTTAATATATGATAAATCATCAGATAATTAATACCATGTAGGTAATATTGATAATATGGTTATAACAGATATGATAGATATATTCATAAATGTGCTAAACACTTTTCTATTTGCCAAACTGTGGAACTCACTAGTGTTGGACACATGACCACGGCACAGCTGTGATCATGTCCACAACCAGTGTGTGTGTGCATGTAAAAAGTATGTTTGTGTGTGTGCTTGCTACTTGTGTATGTGTGTGTGTGTCTGTTTTGTGTGTGTGTGAGAGTGTGAGAGAGATGAAGGTGACCTTGCACAGGAGACTCAGCACAAAGGAGCTCCACACAGAGTGTTTGATGTAATCTCTGTCTGAAACACCTGCTCACTCTGCTGTGATCAGTCTTACTCTGTATTTATCACTACCATTACTGTTCACAGTAAAAGTCATTCTCAAAGGCGTTTTGTAACTGGAATGTGTGCTAACTGGTTTATTTTTCGGACTGTTTTTGAAATAAAAATTGTCATAACCCTCATTAGTTCTGCATCATTGTCCAAGGCACAAATACTCTATCACACAGACCCAGGCGTAGATCAACTTTGATCAACTTTCAGAAAAACTGAAACATCCCTGCCGGCATTTAGTCCTGGAAATGCAGCTACATTGGAAACAATTATTTTTATTTATTCCATTAAGCTTATCTTAAGATATCCATTTCCCCTAAAGTGTTTCCTTTGTATAATAATTAGTCGCATTTAATTCCACAAACTGAGGAAAACAAAGCTACTGTAATTACATGGGTTATCTAATGTGTACCTTGGCTACTATGAATATATTACATATGTCTGGAGAGAAGGAAAAAAAACATGTCTGATATATCTCGTTGTTTTACGTTGGTGCAATAAGTCTGTATTAGGACCAATTAAGCTGAAAAAAACTGTTTCAGCAACACTCCCTACATACACTCCCCATACACACTTGGGGTGTGTAATTGACTTACATCAAACAATAATTATATTTAAAAAATTGGATTAATCTTACAGATTTGACACACATGCTCTCAGGGAGCAGTGACAGTGAGAAACAGACACTCATGCAGGATTGTCCACTGAAGAAATTGGTTCTTTGCATTGTCCCATATCATGCTGTTCTTTTTTCAAAGGCCCCTTCGTGGTTTGGCACCGGCACAAGGGATGGACTTGAGTCTGGTACCGGCACAAGGGATGGACATCAGTTTGGCACTGGAGCAGCGGCTGGTGTAGCTCAAGGGGTGGCAGAGTCAAGTGTGGATGGTTAAGCTGGCACACCAAATGTACGTATGTCAGGCAGCACGGCATTGAGGAGATGAGATAATGTAGTGCCAGGCGCCCTAGGTAGTGCTGCCATGATGGGACCTGAGATATGTGACAGGATGACATTTACAACCGGCTGGTTGTTTATTGCAACACCATCGATGCGAAGGGGCACACCTCTGTGCCTGTGTTGAGGGTGGGTGAGGTTGGAGGTCGTAGACGATATTCCCTCGGAAAGGCTTAGCCTTGGTCTCTACAGCAGGTTGGATGATTGATGTTACAGCGTGGACCTTCGAGAGACCTTCAAGCTTATAGGGGGGTCAGATGGCTGAGCGGTTAGGGAATCGGGCTACCAATCAGAAGGTTGCCGGTTTGATTCCCGGCCATGCAAAAATAAGTTGAGTCCTTGGGCAAGGTACTTCACCCTACTTGCCTGGGGGGGAATGTCCCTGTACTTACTGTAAGTCGCTCTGGGTAAGACCGTCTACTAAATGTAAATGTAATTCAATTTTCTTGCAAAAGGAAAGCAAAAAGTGGGGATTTGATTAGCTCTAAAGTGTTGTTTTGCCATTATGTTCTATCGTAAACTGTTTAAAATCGGCAAGTATTATGTAATTTATAACATACATATTATTTTGTTTAGGTCTGGTCAATAACCTAACCTTCATTAAAAAAAAATGTGACTATGAGACTGCAAAGTACATACATTATTTGTGTTGATCCATGTATGGGGGGTTTATTATCAGTGCATTACTACTCACAACTACCCACAAGATGGCGCAATGTCACTAGGGATTTTACATGGGACTATCTGTATTTCTTTTTCCGTGTAGGCTGCTGTAGAAAGTCTAGGTGCTTGGATTTATGTGGGGGGAAACAGTTTATAAATCAAACATCCCTAATGTAACGACTGAGCGTAGCCACAGACTTGTTGACCAATCGGTGCTCTCGTTGGGCCACGTTGACTAAAGACACGTTTATAACGCATCATCAAATTGAAAACAAATATGTCAGCCTTCGATGTAGTTTGGGCATAAGAAGAAGGAAGGTTTAGCAGAACAACAAAATCTTTATCGAAGGTTTAATAATGGTAATTTTTTAAGGATGAACCGATGTTTGTCTGTCAACTCTAGATAGCGCTGTATAACATGATGTCAAAATAGCTAGCAGCAAGCGAGCTAGTTTCACTGAATCAAAGCAGGCCATCTTTATCTAACGTAGTGTCTGTTTCTGTCCGAGTGCTCTTTATGCTAATTCAAACATCTTCAATCAACGTGTTATTCCCATATTTGTTGCTCTCTCACTTGCTCTAACTATCCTTTCAAGGTTGTCTCTGACTCAATCATCTTGCGAGTGAAAGGTCCTCTGGAGTTGAAGTGCCAGCTGGATAGCACCAAAGGTTAATTGAGCCAGTTAGAGTACCCTTTCAGTGCTTTGTGTTGTATTTATTTATAAATTCCTGACTCATGTACAACATGTACGAATTCATGTGATGTCCACTACTTTATAATCGAGTACTGTTCTATTCTAAGTGACGTACTATTTGTATTCTTTCAGTGCCACACATACAATCGATGATCAACAAAACTTTTGAGGCCCTCTGCTCAAAAGTGAAATCAGATTCCCTCGTCCTAAACGTTTGTAATAGTCCAGTCTTTATCTGGCCTAACAAAGATGTATTCGCAAAATCTGACAACATCACGGCTAACACATCGTGCATGGATCTTCTACACTTCCAGTAAGTAAACCATAAAGACATACTGATATCTGCATTGTATTCAAATGTAATTTTTGAGATGAGATATGATTTTATATGAAAGTTAATTATATCCACTTTCTATTATTAGGACGGACCAGGAAAGCACTAGCAAGAAATCAGGAAAAAAGAAAGGAAAAAAGAATGTAACTGCAAAAGTTTTTCAAAGATTGTCTTTTATAAATTCTTCTACATAAGACGCAGCCTCACATGCGTGTCTCTGTGTTTGTTTCAAGAGCATCATAAACATGAACCTGATGACCGAGGTGACAGAGCCAGTCCTCTCCTCAGCCCCTGTGCTACACAGAAGCACAAAGCACCACTTCATCCACACAATCCTACCCATGGACTGTGTGGTCACTGTGCCTATTGATGAGACTCTCAAAGTGTATGACATTCCAATTTCTTCATGGTTTGATTTTGACAGAACCTCATTTGAAATTCCATTAATTAATGACCATACAGAGCAGGCAGTAAGCAGGAAGTTGTTTTGGACTTAATGACTGACTATTGTTTTTGTCTTCCTTCCATGCCTGCAGTGCATGCGGACGCCTGATGGGGGCGCTCAGCAGCCAGCTGTGTGAAATGCAGACTGTAACCCTTCAGCACATGAAGGAAACAGTCGTATTGGTGCCACAGGCATTCCATTTCCTCCTGCCTGAACCCACAGGACTGGTGACTGTGATCTACCCTGCTGGGGTGCCAGACTCTCAGCTGGATGTTGTTCGAAAGGTTTCCTACATAGATTTCTGTATTCTGAAAACCATAGATAATGTGTAAAGAAAAAGAGAACAATTTGATCCTTAGTGTATAGGTGTTATTAGTTTCAGATTATTTTTCTACGTGGCATTTAGACGTTTTTTGTCTCTGTAGGAGTTGCATCATCGGTTTGAGCTGCCAGATGATAAACCCTATCTCAAAAGAGCCAATGCCTTCCACTTCCCTGATGAGCCCTACAAAGATGGCTACCTCAGAACCCCTCATGTTAACCTTAATCACCCCACTCTGGAGAACGGCAAGGTCAGTCCACTATTGGACATGTCTTCACAAGCACATGCTCATTAACATGTTTTCTCACAGATAAATACCCACCAGTGGGTTCTGAGGACCAATCAGTAGTGACACAGAGTTCTTATAATAATTAATGAAACCAAAGGGTACAAATGCTTGATCTTCTGCTGTGCTATCTCTACGCACAATTTGTACGTCTCTTTGTAAAAAACAAAAGTGTGAAAGAAATTCATGTGAATAGGTGCAGGGATTTCCTCATCACATGTGAATTCATGAAGCCACGTGTCTATTTTGAGGCCTTGTAAACCATTTCCCTCCAGCTGTATCTGGTCCAGGGGGTGTATTGCTACCACCACTACATGCAGGATCACATGGATGATAATGGCTGGGGCTGTGCCTACCGCTCCCTCCAAACCATCTGCTCCTGGTTCCTGTGCCAGGGCTATGTGGAACAAGCTGTGCCCAATCACAAGGAGATACAAGAGGTACAGAGATGCAGTGTTCTGTGAGGGAATTTTCCAGAAGATTTGGTAGAAGTTGAACAGGTATGCTAGTGCCAGAATTGTGTCAAGTATAGACCCACCTAGCTAGGCAGTGGACACAATTAGGCTACTATAGGGTCATCGTGGGGATTATGTAACTCTAGAAGGATGTTTCCTCAATTATATTTGCATCCAAAAAGAACCAAGCAACTTACCAAATCCATGGCATTGTCTGTTTATTGATTAGTTTTTTTGTTCCCAAGGCCTTGGTGGCTGTTGGGGACAAGCAGAACAACTTTGTGGGCTCTCGCCAGTGGATCGGCTCTATCGAGGTCCAGGCTGTGCTTAACCAGCTCCTGGGAGTCACCTCCAAGATCATGTTTGTCAGGTTAGAAACCCAATGCGTGTTTTTACGTTTGTGTGTCTCTGTTTGTGTGATCCAATTGGGACTTGGACATCTGTTTTTGTTCTTCTCTCAGCCAAGGTTCTGAGTTGGCCTCAAAAGGCAGAGAATTGGCCAACCACTTCCTGGAAGAAGGAACTCCAGTCATGATTGGTTAGGAAATGTATCTTATTCTTAAGGAATTAGTTAAGAATGTAAACCATTAGATTTGTTTATTACAGATTTTGTATTATTACTGCAGATCAAAATGAATCAATAGAATACAAAAACAAACATGTCGTTTTTCTTTTGTGTCTATGACTAGGTGGTGGTGTATTAGCACACACTATCTTAGGCGTGTCGTGGAGTGAGACCAGCGGTCAGATTCGCTTTCTTATCCTGGACCCACATTACACTGGGGCTGAGGACCTGCAGGTCATCACAGACAAGGTAATGGGAACCTTAAAAGTCAAACAGTAAGAAGCTTTGGCTCGGCAACATGTCTGACCCCTTTTATTTAATATAATTATGTTTAAAAGCTGAAGCCAATGTTAAATATTATTTTAATTTGAATTACAGGGCTGGTGTGGATGGAAGGGACCTGAATTCTGGGATCAGAATGCCTACTACAACCTGTGTCTGCCTTTGAGACCAAAGACCATCTGAGTTCTGTCCTCAGTTAACTATAATTGTTTCATATGTGCCACAGGAAAAAAAGAAAATAAAATGTAAAAATAAACAACCTGTAATTAAAGGAAATGTGATGTATGGTACACTGTAATACACACAGGCTACAGTGTTCTACAGGCTTTAAAAGTGTGTTAATTTCTTTAATGTTGGTAAACTGTACAAATACTATGACATTTACAGAATTATCCCAAAGATACTCCTGTGTTGGCTGTGTCCAGGTTCATTGTCCTGTTATGGGTCAGAATAACCAGAAATGCATACTGGCTTGTATATTTGAATTCATCTCATGAAATACTACATACTGTAGTGTAGAGGGTATGTAACTAAATTGTTGACTGACAATTATTAGTGCAGTATTAAACATATTTTTTTCCTTTGACATGGGCCAACCAGCAGAGGGTAGTAGAACAGTACTAATCCAAGGGTTTTCTATGTTGTTTGAACCTATTCACAATTTGGATGATCGTCCCTATTATATCCCATGTCGTATTGTTGATCGTAAGAGAGTATGATGTTTAGAAAGACATTTGATTTATTAAAAACTGTTTTTGATTACTGATACTTGAACCTAGTTGGATGTGACAATTTAGTTTTCAGCCTGCAGATGGCAGCAAATCAGTCGTCGCTTATTAGTTCGCCGAACAGCAAAACACGAAGAAGACGTTACTAGGTTACTCTGGAAGTTTGGCAGTAGTCTAGCTGGTGTAATGGAATAAATGTATTTATGCATACTGTAGTGCATTAGCTAGGTAAGTGTACTTGTTATGGCTTTGCTTACAGCTACCTATCTCTAATTGTTGGGATTACTTGAGCAAATACTTCAAGTTAGCAAACTAGCACTAATATTTATGGCTGTGGCAATCAATAGGAATCTTCAAAACATGTACACAGGCAAATTAGGGGTAAACAGGGCTACACTGTAGCACCTGCTAACTATCTTGCAAGGTACTATACTGTATTTACTGTAACCACACTACTGTACTAGTACTAGCTACTGGTGCTAAATGCCGACAAATGCAACCTGAACTGAAGCCTGGAGAGAAGAGATGAGCTGTCGAGTTGCACATGACATGGTTGCATGGTTGACAATATACTTTACTGTACAGTACCGGGGTACTGTACTGGTTTGCCCGGCTACTATATTTTATCTAGATAGCCAATAACAACGGAAAATTATATTATTAACACACGAGTAACGAGGCCGAGGCGGACATAGGGCACTGACCGTACCGTATTTGCTAACGTAGCTATAGCTACAGTACAGTAGCTGGCTAACGAAGGGTAGTACTGGATGCACCAGTATGCTATCTGTTCTGGATAGCTAGCTACCAAACACCAGATAATGCCAGATGTCAAGGCTTTTGATAGCTTCAGTGGTGCTTGATAGTGACTGTTTAGGACGACAACACAACGTATTATACATTTGACGGACAAACGTTTAGTTATTTAATTTACAATATATCTATACGTTTGACCCCAGTACCTACTTCGAAGGTATTTAGGCTACAGTACTAGCCTAGTCATATTGGATGTTGCTGTTATTCGTTACTATGTGTCTTTTACTTTAGTGATTTAAGTTGCCTGATTTAAGACATCTAACTAATACATTGTTTGTAGTACTGAAAAACATTGTTGGGTTTGAACAGCACATAAAAAAGAGCACAGAAATGACACTTCGCTTGTCATTTTGTATTTTCATGTCAATTGTTATGAAATGTTATGAATGTCTTACTGTTTTACTCTCATTATGATCTGTAGATCGTGGGAGTGTTGACAGAGATCGCCATGCTCAGTCCCAAAGAACTTGAGGGAGAGGTTGATCATTCGTTCTTTGACAGCGACGACAGCCGCTCCAGCAAAGACTCGGGGAAGAATGAAAGGAGTTCAGAGACTGAAAGACGTGGAAGGAAGGACAGCCCCAACAGCCAGACAGAGCCTTGTAGGACAGAGGTGTCTGGAGACGACAGGGCCTTTAATCCCAGTGAAGGAACACACGAAGATGAGAGCGGGCCATGCAACACCACCTATCTGATTTCAGAGGTAAGTATGCTTGCACCTAGAAATATTAAAGCTATAATGGATGTCTGCTTGTGAAATGATTGATCATTGATTTATTTGGTCTTTACTTTATTTCCAGCCTGAGTCAAAGACTGGCAGTATTGTGGTGGAGATAGACGCTAGCATTTCCTCCATGAGCTCCAGCAAAATCCTGACAGCACCATCGGCCGAGGTCAGGGAGGAGGACAATGCTGATGAAGATGGCTACCATCAGAGTGAGGAGGAGAGCGAGGAGGAGGAAGTGCCACCTCTTCTGAAGCAATCTCTTAAACCAAACAACGAGGCCAAGGTAGGCCCTCCCAAAAAGAGCTACAGGAGGCATCGTCACCGGAGCCCCTCACCCTCCTCCTCAGAGCAGGATTCGGACACTGACAGCTCCTGTGATGATGTCAGTAGCGGGGAAAACCTCATCCCTGAGTTCCACCCCGTCCAGACGGGACCCCAGTCCTCACGACCTTCCTCTTCTTGGCCTTCCTCCTCCTCCCCCAGCCAGACACGCAGACAGACACCAGGCAGGGCTGTAAAGGGCAGCCTGGAGGAGGACTCGGAGGACACAGTGACAGACGTCACACCGCTCTCTACCCCTGGTGTCAGCCCTATGCAGTCCCTGGACTTGGACCTGGGACCAGTAGGAGACAGAGAGGGGGAGGTGAAAGGTCAAAGGGTCAGGGAGCAGCAGGAGCTCTCTGAGAGTTGTTCTTCCAGCCACCTCAGCATTGCAAACCAGAAAGAAGAGGATACGGATCAGGGTGATGGTGACCATGGTGGGTGTTTAAATCCCAATAAAAAGTATTTTTAAATATATTCTTAATTTTTGATCAATATCCCCAATGCCTTTGTGGCCTTATTGGAATACTGTATATCCCACATACCCTTTAAAAGCATAATAGCCTAATTCGGCTTCAAAGAGATACATTTTTCAGTCTGTTGTGATCCCTTCCATATATCTCTCCATGCTACTGTAAGTGTTCGAGGGCGTAGCGGGTCGCCTGGACACCGACCTGGTCATCAACTGCCCTGGAAGCAGGAACAGGAAGAACTACTCCTTCACCAATGAGGAAGTGCGCCGCATTGACCGAGAGAACCAGAGGCTGCTCCACGAACTGTCCCGCCCGCCCCCCAGATCCAGGCCGGTTAGCGCGGCAACGGGGTTCATCACCACGCCAACTACACACCCTATCCGCCTTTACCACAGCGCCCTCAACAGGCAGCGCGAGCAACAACGCATTGAGAGGGAGAACTTGGTGAGTGTTAGGCTAGGTCGCTTGTTTCTATAACACTAGATGCTTGAAGGACAGGTTACTGTCTCTGTGATTGATACCCTCTTATAATAACTCTGAAGATGTTAAGATTAGTGCCACTGGACCCACCTACTTTTGTTTTATTTTTATTTGTACAGCACAGTAAATTGCCAGCATATTAATGGAACTCCTCCACCTCCTACCAACACTACCTAGACCTTTTTGGAACTTGACAAATGAAAATTCTAGAATGTTCATCAAAAAAGGTCTATACTGCTTCAGCTGCTGTGTGGCAGATGTTGCAGAGGTTGTTACACAAACACAGCTGCTGTGGCGCAAACAATGAATTGCTTAGTTGAATTGCAGTCTTTTCAAGCTTTTCCAGACTCATTCTTAATATTCCCCAGTAAACTCCTGTTTTTGTATACAAAATTCCTGTAAAGGAGGATTTAAGTTTTCCAGTAGCCTATGTCAGCTCAGAAAATGTATTAACTTGGCCCCAGACAACTAATATGAAGCGTTTGCACGTTTGTGTGTGTAAGAGTGAGAGAGAAAGTGATGGGGGGGGGGAAGGAGTGCAGACGAGCACACAAACGCGTGTTTCCATGCAAGCCTACTGTCACTAGTTATCACGTATCTGAGATAGCTTGGCGTGTAGTGTGGATTCTGAGGGGGGCCTTCAGAACTCCCTCTGTGCCCCCGGCCCAGTGAAAGCAGACACGAGTCCCAGCCTGGAGAGACGGCAGCAGGTGGCAGCCGGGGCCCTAGCTGTGGCAGCGAGTGACATTAAAGAGAGTTCAACCAAAGCCTAACTCTCCTCGTGCATGGACTCCAGAGGTTTCAAAGAAGCGCGGTCGGATCAAAATGGCCAGCGGCTTGATAGGTGCACCTAGGTAAACCCCCTTGAAAAACCATGCAGACACGTAGTAGGAGTGGAGCAGGAGTGCTCCACTATGCTAAACAGTCCCTGCGTGTTCTCGTCATTCCTCGCTCTGATACCGAGGACTCAGTCTTGTGAGGACACGCTGTACCACGTTTTCAAGGGGACACTCTTACTCGCCCTCTTACGCACTTTCTCTCCCTCTCTCTCCCTTCACCTTAAAGACGCCTCCCTCTCTTGCTATTCTTGGAGTGAAGAAACTGAATCTGCCATGTGAGCCGTTTTCCACTCATCCTCCGTGTCAATGATATTTCATTTGTCCCATGTAAAGGATTTCCATACAACCTCAACTAGAGACCCTCAACATACACTACACCATTTGTATTTAACACTCTATAGCACATAGAATACACTTTCCCTCCCTAAAGAAGTGTCAGCAACATACTGTTGGTCTTTATTGCATCACCTTCTCAAGCAAGCGGTCCCTTAAATATGAGATATTTCTAATGATCAGAGATGGTTTGTGACTCCAGGAATTACCCTTTGCACGTTTCCATTCATAGGCTGGTCTTTTCTGGGGAGTGTCGCTTACTTCAGTCTTGCTGGTCAGAGCATGAGTGCATGTGACTGTCTTAGTTCCTACACTGGTTATTTTTACTTTCGATGGGCACACGTTTTGAATCTGGTTTTGGGGGTGAACGTATCATCCCCCTTGATCCCTTTTTTTCTCTCAAAGCAGGAACCTAGAGTAGCTGTAATTTGTCTAGGACGATGTCCGCCCTCTCTAGTATAGATCCAGGGTAGATTATTCCATTGCCTTAATCCAATATAGATCATTGTTTTGCCCAGTCCAAACACAAACAAAACATCCTCAGAAAAGCGTTCCCTCTGTCTCATCAGGCCTTTCTGAGGAGGCTTGAGACAGTGAAGCCCTCCCGTGGCCTGAGGAGGACAGAGCAGCTGGCAGACTACCAGCGCCAGACCAGGTACCTGGGGCCCACGGAGCTCCCCAACATCCCACAGGGGCCGTCCAGGACCCCCAGCAGGACCTCCCCAGGTAGACACACCTGAGTAGACACACCTGAGTAGACACACATGTAGACACACGTACTGAGGAAATACCAGAAATGTATCGAAATATCGTATTGAGTCAATAAAGGATCTCGGTCACTTTCCTGCTCGATGCGTCGGCGCGTTTGTGACGGCCGCTCGTTCCCACGGCGACCCCTGTTTCCTCCGCCCGCAGGAAAGAGCGCCAGGCCTGGCAGGGCCTTGGGCAGGGCCACGCATCAGCGTGGACCCAGAGGAACGTCCTCCACCTCCAGAGCCACCTCCACCTCTCCTGTGACCAGGTCCAGCAGGGGGGGCGTCCCTCGGGCTGCCTGGGTGTAGCAGCTCTGTGGGAAGGAACAAGCCATTCATTCCTGTCTGTTTACAGCCTAGGATGGGAGAGCCCTGGAACACAGTGTAAGGTTAGAAGCTTGCAGAAGCTGTAAAACAGACATTCTACCAATAAACGTTAGCTATTTAAATGCCAGTTGCCATTTGCCATTGCAATTTCTCAATCCGTCTCGAAAAGATGAACAAACATTATTACATGTGATTTTACCATGTGAAGTTGTGCATAGTCATCATATAATAAATGTCACTATTAATAGACAGTTTTTATAAAAGCTCACTACTGAAGTGTTGCTGTTAAATTGTATATCTATTAAGTAAACCAAAGATCCATCTTCACTTTGGTTTACTAGGAGCTTTAGATGAATTAGAATGATTAGATGATATATTGTGAATAATTTACCATAGCATTGTTTGTTCTATGAAATAAATATATATGCTGAAATGGTTTAGGGACCAAAACTATTCTCCCTCTAAAATGATATTATTAGCCATTAATATACCCAGTGTTCCATGCTGCATTTGTACAGTGCGCTTGCAAAGTTTGGTTACATGTCCACTGTTTTTGTACTACATACTGCTTTATGATTCAACATCCAATATATATTTGTGTTCTAGTAAAGTTATTTCTAGAATATCATGGAGGAAAATATTTTTTTAATTGTTTTAGCATTCCAATAAAGAAGCCTGTTATATGCCGTAATGGCGTGCTTATAAAATTATTACAGTCAAACTTTTTCAATAGTCTAAGGCTGCTATCGCAGACAGATTAGAAAGCCTTAAAGGAAGCACTTGAAATAGCTGTCAGTCCCACACAGTATAACGGCAGGTGGGATGCTATGCCATACTCAAGACAGGATATAAGAGATATATAAGATATTATAAAGCCTACAATTCCTTCATTTCTGACATCCAGTTATTCTGTTAGTCAAGTGAAAAGTTGTTTGTGAGATTAGGAAACTGGTACACATTCATCATACTATGAATATTTTGTGTTGTGGAGAGTTTCTCATCAGGGGGGATAAGGGCCACTGGTTAAACTTGGTGAGGCTAACATTCATAAACACAAGTCTGTCTGACAGGTGTTTTGAGTTTTTGACCGCATAATAAACAATGACAACACACCAAGTAAAGACTACTTTTGATGTTTATTTTTATTTTAAGAACATGGTTCAACACATAAAATCAGTGGAACAAAACATGAACGTTGGGGGTTCTTAACAGACTGCTGTAATAAATAGAAATGTTCAACTAATTATGAGTTGAGCAAGTGTGCGGGGTTTTGACGACCAGCTTGACAAGTTTCCACTGAGGACCCGCCCATGCCTGTTTAGCACGTCTCGGGTGAGCTGTACAGATGTCCAAGCTGTTGTTTCATAAGTCAGCAAAAAAAAACACCTTGCTTGTAATATTTGACCATGGTGTTCTCGTTCAATAAAACCTTAAGACATACGTGCAGCCGTAGAAGGCTCTCTTTGGGAGACAAGAATGTTTATGTGTACTTCTTGATCTCGTCGTACAGGACCAGTACAAAGGCACCACCCATACCACGGATCACATTAGACCAAGCACCCTTGAAGAAAGCGCCTGAACCCTCATCCTTTAAGATCTTCCTCCAGCAATCCATTGTCCCTGAGTACATGATGTCAGCTATTGGAATAGAAAGATGGATTGAATTAATGCCACATATCATTGAAAGTAACGGATCAAAATGAAAAGAACGAATGTTTTGGGGGTTTTTTTGGTAACAAAAGTAACAGAGGAAACAAAAGAAGGGGAAAAAAAGGCCTGTTTTGGCCTAGTCTTGTTAAGTGTGAGTTCACAGCTCCCGAGTTCATTACCTGCTTTGCGTCCTGACTGCATCATCATACGACGTCTGACCGTGTCGAAGGGGTATGAAATGATCCCGGCAGCCGCTGTGACAGTCTGGGCGATCATCCAGCTCACTATGATGTGTGTGTTCTTCGGGTCTGGCAGCATACCTAAACAATAACGTTGAGTGGCACAATTGAGATTCATGCTTCTTCATGATTATGTTTGACAAAAGTAGGCCCAGTTATCCCACACCACTTTTGGGTCAAATGCATTGTTATTCTGTATCATAAGATATGTGTGTCCTCATGCAGATCACCTTTAGCTGTGTCATAGGTTCCAAAGTAGGCCGCTCTATAGATGATGATGCCCTGGACAGACACGTTGAATCCAAGGTAAAGACCTTTGAGGCCGTCAGATCTGAAGATCTTGGTGAGGCAGTTGCCCAGACCTGAGAACTCTCTCTCGGCGCCAGCTTTGCCGATGTCGGCAGCCAGCCTGGTTCTGGCGAAGTCAAGTGGGTACACAAAGCACAGAGATGTGGCACCGGCTGCTCCACCGGAGGCCAGGTTACCAGCGAAATAACGCCAGAACTGTGTCTTCTGGTCGACTCCGCCAAGGAAGATCTTTTTGTACTTGTCTTTGAAGGCGAAGTTGAGGGCTTGAGTAGGGAAGTAACGGATGACGTTGGCAAGGTTACCTCTCCAGAAGGAGACAAAGCCCTGTTCCTTAGGGATCCTGACGATGCAGTCCATGATTCCTTTGTACTGTTTATCAACAGTGATCTGTTTGCTGGCATATTGGACCTAGAGAATGGAACACAAGCATTTTTGAGACTGGTTGAGTCTTTTGACCAAAATGTGTTTTCTCTTCTACAATAGGGAGCTCAGAAATCCTGCATAGAAAATCTCTTAACAAGGCCGTTTGTGCAGATTGTACTTGTTTTTTGTTTTGTTTTTTTGTAGATGAATTGTCTTAAACTATTTTGGTTGCATCTTAGTCTGTTGGGCCTACAGTGTAGGCTGACATCTATAGAGACAGCCTCCAGTTGTTGCGTCACTTGAGTACTGCTTGTGCATATTGGGTTGCATCTTACCAGTTAAATTTAGCAATACACTAACGCTGATCACGTTTTGAAGTAACTCAATTTTTCAACGTTATTTTTCATTTGAAAGAGAAAATGCTGTTCATTATTATTTTGATCTTGATGTCGACATCAAAATACTAGACTTTATCCGATACCTAAACATTTCTCGAGACCAAATTGACTCATGATAAAAAAATATGACTAATGCTTATACCAACTATAAAATCATTGAAACAAGATGTGTCATTTTAGGATGGCTAGTCCCTGAATCGTTGCTCCAGTCATTACTTCGGAGTGACATGTCACGTGCGCCAAAAGAAGTTCAGTTGTTCAGAGCATCCTTAATTGGGATGAAATTAATTTTTACTTTGGATCCAATGATGGATTATTCAGTGATTTGCACTTTTTCCCTCACAGGTATTCTATTTGCACCACATATTTTCTTATTGACTCATTAAACACTTCTTACCTGAAGTAACAACTTGACTCTCTCAATTGGAGCAACAGCTGTCTTTGATATGGCAGCGGCAATACCACCTGCCAAAAAATCCTTCATGAAACTTATCACTGCGTCCGACATCTTTGCGGATTTTTCCTCGCTGGGCAGAGGTCAGAATTTAGAAGTCACAATGCTGCAGTCGTCTTGAATGTATCCTTAAGGAAACCCAACGCCCATCCAAGTGGACCGAGTCCCCTCACCTCACCTAATATATGAGGGCTGTTTATCGCGAGAGTATAAAGTGATGGATATGCAAGTTGTCGAACAGATTAACGAGGTTAAATAAATATCCTAGGTGAAGGGTCATATATTTCGCCATGTTCACGCTGTACATATTCCAAAGAAACTTGGGGGCGTTTAAAGGACAAATTGAAAATCGTTGTTAATTAATATAATTATGTAGCCATGATATTTAGTCTTATCGGAGATAACATTTAACTGATATATTCTTGAAGAATGCATGAATGTAACCATGCCAGGAATACATGTTATCCCCACCTATAATATCCATACATTGAAATGAATGAATACCACCCTGTCTCTAGTGTTAGTCTACTGCATCTCAAAACAATATTAAAACTAGAGTTTACTTCTAAATTCATGTTAATTTTGGCGTCATGTCACATAATAAGTCCACGTGAAATTAAATAAAATAAATGGTGCCACTGAACTGTTTGTAGTTGGCAGGCACACCTAGGCCTATAGGCCATTCTTTTGGAATCTCGTTTTTTGGCAATATAGTGTATATACCTGGGCTTTCCTCTGTATGTATTCTTAATGGAAAATCTTACCAAATTAGAAATCATTGCTCATTTAACCATGGCAGGGTAAGTAATTGGTGCTTCCACGCGTTGACTTCCCCTGTCAGCGTGGATGCTGATAATCACCTAATTTACTTCAAGTTAAGTAGGCTGTAACATTTGTCTCTCTGAAATGGCCTTAGTATGTTTAAAAGGCACGACTTGAATGTATGAATATACCTAGCAAGATAATGATAGCCTTTCTTAAATGAAGGTCGAGTCTAGGTCAGGCTGGTGTGTCACTGTTCATTGAACCTTTGGTGAGTAGGACAGGACTTTTACGCAAACAAGCGCAACTATGTGTGATCAAATATCCCTGGTGCTGTTGACTAGATAACCACGCGGTGGCGCACTTTTACCATGAAATGAACAGTTTATATCGTTTCAGCAATGTCAAAACATTACTGGTAGTAGCTTACTGAGACAAAAACACAGTTAAACAGTTAAACGCAGCAAAGTAGCTTACTTAAGAAAGCAGTTATCCTATTCAAATGTAACTGCTTTTCTTTATTTTGAGGAGTCATAATAAAACATTATAAAAACATGCACACGTTAACATCTGCATTTATTTTTAATGATCTCTCTATTCTTTTTAGAGAGTTGAATGCGGCAAGCGACAGGTGCAAATGTACAAATCTTAGCCCTCAGGTAAATCCTTATGGTCTGAATGGGTGACTGAATATTTGCAACCAGCAAATAGTCGCATTATACAAAGTTGGATCAGGGGTCAGCAGCAGTCGACGAGTAGCGTGTAAACATTGTGTGATATCATATATTGTACATACACCACTTTTAGTAAGCAGAGAGTTTCAAAGGGGCCCCTGGAAAATGTTAGGGATCACTGTGTCCCCTCTCCCCCCGACCCCCACCCCCCCGAGACTCCGATCCCCATTTGTTAGGACTGGTTGACACAGCTTGTCAGCAGAGGTCGGGTGTGCTACAGTGAATTAGCATTTTGAGTCGGTTTAGGATCATAGCTGTGAGCTGCAGGTGTTAGACTAGAAGACTTAACTGAGTTTATCCCTGTCTGGAACCACAGCAAAGAGTCTTCACACAGTCACACAACTATCAACAGTTATCTTCACAACCTCCCTCTCTTCCTCACTCATCAGACGGCCTCCTGAGGTCATGGATAGGTAGAACGTCAGTCCACCCATAACTGTCCATTCTACTTTTAGGATGAAATAACAATACCTCAGACAGGATTCACACATCATTATTTTAGTTTTGTTGCATTACAGGACTTAATGTTGACCTGTTTCTGAGAGTATTCGTCTCCTGTTCCTGATATCCCCTTTATCCTGTTTGTGTGTATGAAACCAAAGAAAAATATGAAATAATGCTGTGACTATATGGCATGAACTGCAACTTTTTAACTTGGTTTTTAATGGAACAATGACAGAGTTTCCCTCTAGTCTTTGGTCCCTTTGTTAGGCTGTTTTTCATAAAGGGGAAAGAAACAGTCTGGGATACCGTGAGTCAAAGAACTGTGTGTTTGTGTGTGTGTTAAAGAGTGTGACTGCCAAAGAGTGTGTGTGACTTCCCTGTGGTCAAGGCGGTGGTATTGGGGGAACGGCCTTGGTCGACTCTCTCTCACACACACACACACACACACACACACAAGTGTAGGCTGTGTAGGCCTGAGAGCCACTGGTTCAGAGCTCGAGAAATCCCCGTGACCAATCAGGTAAACCTGGAGACACACTGTCAGTGGGGAACGCTGGAAGGACGGAGTGGGAACCGAGAAAGCGTTAGGGAGGTAGGGCGAGCGACGGAAAAGGGTTGAGAGTTAGAGAGCAAAATACATGGGGGAGGGGGGGGGGGGGTGGGAGTAAAGAAGGAGAAGGGGGGTTGAGGGGGGGGAGCGGGGTGGGGCATTGGAGGGAGAGTCAAATGATGTGAACTCTCTAATCTCATTATGCCTGGCCACTGATGTGTCTGACTGACAGGGCTTCTCTCCATAGGACTCCCAATGGTGTCCTGGCATTGTTGTCTTTTGAAAATATCTGTTAGTCACTCTGCAGCAACCATTGAGTGTTGAGAGGATGGACTACGTTTGTCAGTCTTTTTCTGTTTCGTTAAATCACGGACATCCAAAACGATCAGTTATGAATATCGAGCTTACATAGAATACCTTCTTTTAACGCTGTTCCTGTTTGTAAAAATTGTTGATTTTATGCAAACTCTCCCATGGGGGGCACTCAAACATCAGATTTTCTCATTCATTCAAAGACGTATTACAATTGTTCATTTTGACTAATTCACATTCCTCAGTCATCTATTATTATATTCATACCTCTCAAAACAGTTATATCCCATTTATAATGATAGATCAATTTGAAAAATCAAAAAATGAAAAACCTATAATTTGCTCAAGAGAAAGAAATACATTTTAAAATGTGAGTTAAACTAATCCAACTGTCTCTTTACAATGTTCAAATTACTGTTGCAATCCTTGCCTGTGTGTCTACCCCATATTGCACTTCTCTTTTTGTATTGAAGTGCGTGTAGATGGAGATCCAGCCCTGGCAGGGCATTCAGAAGAACGCCTGTCTTTGACAGATTAGGGATTTTAAATTGGATGAAGTGGAACAAGCAAACTTTACTCAGTCTATTTTACCAAGGAGAATAAGGAAGATAAATCGTTTTCGTGAATCGTCTTACCCTCCTAATTTGTTAAGCTCGGATGTTAAATTGAAGATTGACTGAAATGTAAATGTTTGTGGTGCTTTTCTGTCCTCCATTCACAACCTACCCTGCCTGTGACACGAATAACCGACCCTTCCTCATAAACAATATACAATAGAAACAACCCCATAAAAAAATATATCCTTACATCATGGAAACACTTTTAAGGGATGTCAAGACATGTCATTGTCATTATATCCATATGACCTTGATAAGTCACTATAGTAAAGGCTAATTATTCATTATCATTGTCATGACTTAACCTGTCTACTTTTCTGGATGGGGAATGTGCTTATTATTTTTGCCTAATTGACCATGCATGTTTATCCTTTAAATAGAGAGATGAGGGACTATGTGTCCATCTTGGTGTGATGACCGTGGTGGAGGGCTGATTGACCCTTGACCTCTGGATGTGTGGGTCTCCAGACGTCCACCTCCTGAGCCC